>NC_056729.1:987345041-987587541 GCF_019279795.1 Protopterus annectens
CAGTGCATATGGTCTGTTATGTTGTAATGAGTGGTTCAGGATGTTGTTCCCATGTGGAAATGCTATACACATTAAATATATATATATATATATATATATATATATATATATATATATATATATATATATATATATATATATATCTACATAATTATATATGTAAAATCTCTCTCTCTCTCTCTGTATATATATATATATATATATATATATATATATATATATACACACACACAAATACATATGAACAAACCTATATATCTATATGCAGTTGATGTTATATCATTATTTGTGAGTTTTATATATATATATATATATATATATATATATATATATATATATATATATGTCTACATTTACAAATATATATATATATTTGTCTATATGTCCATGCCTGTTTGGCTCATAATTTTGGCCTGTACCTCATTCTCTTGGCAATTGACATAGATGATCTCAGGACTGATGTCAGTAAATAATGATGACACCTTTGTGTTTCAGACTTCATCTCCTTTAAAATATGTGTTTTAATACATATAACTGTTTAACTAGCAACTTTTTAAGTGTATAAGAACAGTATTTGACATATATCCCTATTTGTATCCACATTTTGGCACACTTTGTCCAGACTGCTTGCATTAAGTGATTGTGTGGTATGATATTACTACATTTCCTGAACTGTTGAATGATTGTGCTGGAAGATATGTTTGTGAAAACATCAGGGTTATGTATATCTGCTATGGCTTAGTAGTAAATCACTTTGTGTACGGTTTGCAGGGTCCTGGGTTTGAGCCTTGCAAAAGCTGTTTATTTTGTTGCTGGGCAGAACACGGACCATTGGATACAGAGTGATTAAGGCACTTTAAAGCAGTTGTAAGTGGGATTGCGCGGCTTTGCGCAGAGCTAAGTACTGCTTACTTCCGGTTACAGTTTGTTATTCTCTGTTAGCTTCTGAATTGCTTAACCTGCGTAGGCAGTGCTTACCCCCATGCAAACAGGCTTAAACCCACTTACTGCTGCTTAAAAGTGCTTACTCCCGCTTACCCTCATGCGAATTTCTTCAAAAGAAAAGAAAAAGAGGTTGATAGGAAAGTGGAGAAAAAACGGGCACAACGAGGGAAAGACAGTGGGGAAAATAGCAAGGGGATGTGCAGGAAGGGTGTAGAAAACGTCCATAGCTGCCTATTTCTTCTACAGCAACAGCTGTGCATATACACTGAATTCGGAGGTAGATTTGGACTCTCAAACCACTGGGTGGGGGTGAGGACAACAATAATTCCTTGTGATGCCAATAAGACCGGATTACTTGTGCCCAGTGGCCACATGTGCGAAATGGACAACTATTAATGGGGTGATATTTTTTTGTGGGAACAGATTTCCCTTTTTTTTTAGGTGAGAGTGGGATGTTGGGGAGGGGTAGTAGGTATATTTGGGGAGGTAGGTTGGGTAGGTTAACAGACAAGACAAACAAGATGCATAGGGGGCAGTATATGACACATGTGGGGGTAAACACCTTGGATGGGGAGGGGTGTTTGGAAGTCGCAAGCCCATGAGCCCCCAAACAGAAACAGTGAGACTGAGGTCCCCACCCATGGGCAATCACCACTGCACCTTCACAACCACAAAGGTGGCTGTTTTAGGGGCTGGGTAGGAGGGGCAGGCTCATCCTCTAATTGTGCCACGCGGTCCTTAAGCTGGCATAGCTGGTTCGAATCTCCTTGTCGAGCTCCCTACCCACCACATGCTGGACCTGATGGTGGGTGACATGTACCTCTCTGCCCCTGCTCCCAGGGAGGGCTGAGCCCCATCCCCTGAGGTGGTTCCACCTAAAGTTGGTGCAAGGCCAACAGAGGAGGAGGTCCCAGGCTGGGCCCCAGACATGCTGGTGTCCAGTGCCATGGCCAGCTGAGGTGGGACAGGTGGGTCCACTTGGACCGGCCTTCCCATATGAGCTATGGTATTGCAGTTTTAGGACAGATATCGGTTAGTAATAGTCAACAGCATTCAGGTTAGTTATAACAGCATGCCTAGGTACTCCCATTAACCCAAGACACCAGATTTACAACAGTTGCAGAGAGAGCAGAACACGTGCATATATGGCACAACAGTTGCCATTACAACAGCATGCAGGATTCATTGATGGCAACAGGCCACCAATATGGGAGTAATTTAACATAGCACATGCATAGAACCAAATGTGAATATTTATAAACCAATAGGACATATGTCTCACCAAAATTTTGGAGTGTACACGCACCCATTTAGGTGTGTAATTAGCTTATTGTTGCACATATGGTGGGGGTGAGAGAGAGAGGTCAATTAATAACTAATATATCCCTGTAGTTTTCAGAACTTTCTTAGTCACTGCAGTGATCTATCCCTTACATGTATTATTACACTACCCAATGGCCTTACTTTGTACAATGGTATGTTTGTAGATTAGTATATACATGGACTGTGTCTTACTTATAGTCTACACCTCTTGCCTGTTATAGCTGTTGAGAAAATATTGTTAACACTACTTGACAAATTCTACACATACTCCCAGATTCCATGCTTGTAGAAAGGTATATGAGTGAACTGTGTTGTATCTACAGTCTACACCTCTTACCTGTTATAGCTGTGGAGGGAACTTTGTTAACAGTACCTGACAAATTCTACACATACTCCCAGATTCCATACTTGTAGACAAGTATATAAGTGAACTGTGTTGTACCTACAGTCTACACCTCTTACCTGTTATAGCTGTGGAGCGGAGAAAAATTTACATTGCCATCTCACTTAAACAAGCGATATTTCCCCTGACCGGATACTTTATAAACTTGGTGTTGATAAAAGCGTACATTTAGTATTAGCCCCACATGGTACCCATACTAAAAAGGAAACATTAATAATTCCAAATGCTCCAAATGCTTAAGAAATTTAAAACAAAGTATTTTCTTTATAAATGATTTAGACACTGTCTTTATATAGAAAAAACTTATACCCAAACTGTACGCTTTTATCAACACCAAGTTTATAAAGTATCCGGTCAGGGGAAATATCGCTTGTTTAAGTGAGATGGCAATGTAAATTTTTCTCCGCTTTACTTCTGTTTAAATCTTTTTAAATCTTTTTAAAACTTTTGTTTTATAATGTATAAAAATGTTTAACTTGGCAATTGTGTAGGATATGACATCATGAATGGGTTGTATAAAAGTGACTTGGCGCTCTTTTTGTATTGTCTGAGGAAGCTCTTGGTTTTGGCCAGGAGCGAAAACGTTCTTATTAAAAATACGTTTACGCCTTTTGTTTTGACTTGGAGTATTTCGACTTGCCTACTTCGTTTGTTTGTTCTGGAGTTCCTTTTTTGTTGGCTTCATTGTTATAGCTGTGGAGGAAATCTTTGTTAACTCTACCTGACAAATTCTACACATACTCCCAGATTCCATGCTGATGTTATACACATACCTAACAATCTGTTATTGCACACACTCTGGTCAAGGCTTGACAGGATGCAGGAGTTAATGTGACATATTTTGAGAATAGCTCCTATACACTTTGGGTGAGATGCTACAATGACAGGTTTGTTTTCATATACATTCTCTGACTACGTTCAGGTTTGACCATCAGTTATATGTCAGTAAAAGCTGCCTACGTTTCTTGGATCATCACACTGATTTGTCAGGGGAACAGGTTATTGGGCAGTAGATATGGGCCATGTATCTTGACATGCTGGACAGATCAGAACAGTTGAGGGATATGACTATGCCTACAGCTTACTACCTGGACATTCTGCCACAGTCTGTACAGTTGAAGTTTATGACTATGCTTACAGCTTACTATCTGAACATTCTAGCATATTCTGTACAGTTGTTGGGTCTAATTATGCATACAGCTTTCTATCTGAACATTCTCACAGACTCTGTACGGTTGTGGGGTATGATTATGCATACAACTTACTACCACTCCCAGGATTCAAACCCCTGCTGTGTTTGGTAAAAATATTACAGTTGACATCACAGTACACTGTGCTATCAGGGAATTGGTGTGAAGCATTCCAATGTTTTCTGTCTAAGTCTCCCTCAGTTGTTCAATATGACTAACCTCTTGGGACTACCAACATTGTTTTACTGAACATTCTACACATTTTATCTGCGTTCAACAGTGTGGGTATCACTGCTTATTACAGCAGTACTATTTATAGAATGCAGCACTACAACAACATATGAAAGCAGAATGTACACAATCACTCCAGGGGTTATACTTTTATTCATAAGATATTACACCTTTATTTCCACACAACCTATATGACAGTCCTCCTACCATATCATCTAGTTTATTCAGTACATCCCATACACAATACATTTTTATACTGGTACACTTTCTAGAACTGTTATATTTATTTATGACAGTACATGCAAAATTATTACTAACCTGCCTCGCAACACAGCCTTTGCAGCCTAGCAGAATGGGCTTGCTGGTTCACTGCCCACTCATCTGCAGCTGTCAGAGAACTACAGTGATATTTAGCCATTACCTATCCATAGTATACACAAGATAGGCAGTCATTATCTATGTAGTAGAATGAGTACTTACTCAGTGCTGGGCATCAGCCATCTGCCTTGATTCTAGGATCCACTGTTCCAAGAGATTACCCCTCCACCACTTCAGGTCAGCATGGTGATGTCTGACCTGCTCACCAGTCTGGGGGATACCAGTGACAATGTTGAGGTCATGGGCGAGACTGTCCCAGGCCTCTACTTTATACTGAGAGCCCATGTACTGGCCCTGCAGTAGTCTCTGCTAATGGTGTTTTACCAGGAGCCATGCCATGAATCTGGACTCCTGAGTGCCCCAGCACTGTACTCTAAATCAAGTGCCTTCCCCTACTCCATCCATTCTGCCTACAGTAGGGAACCGCAACCAGTTTTGGGAAGTATTTGCACCTGTGGGGTTTAAATATGCCCAATTTCCCACACTGTCCCGTGATTGGATGGTTTTGAAAAGGCTAAGCTATGGACACACCTGCTTACCTAATGTTGACATTGCTTAAAGGGGTATACTACTGGGCAGATTGAGTTAGCCAGCCTAAACATTGCTTACACCAAGTAAGCTGAGCTGTGCAATACTTAACATTGCTTAATATTTAATTAGCATTATATTTTCCTTTTGATATTGATTTATTATTCGTTGCATGTTATATCTGCGTCTGGTATCCGTGATTCATGTGTGCATACACTTTATGGAGTCCTGGGGACTTCAACACTTTATTACAATAACACCTCACATCTGGCCTTACCGCAGTACTCCAGTTCATACGTAGTGGTTAACTACTGTGACTGTGGTGTACAGGGTCTTGGGTTCAAGCCTTGCAGAGGCTGTTTATTTTGTTGCTGGGCAGAACATGGGCCATTGGATACAGCATGATTAAGGCACTTTAAAGCAGTTGTAAGTGGGTTTGTTTGGAGCTAAGCACTGCTAAATTCAGGTTACAGTTTCTTACACTCAGTTAGCTTCTAAATTGCTTAGTCTGTGTAGGCAGTGCTTACACCCATGCAGACGCACTTAAATACGCTTACTTTTGCTTACATATGCTTACTACTGCTTATTTGTGCTTAAACCTGCTTACTAGTGCCTTATTCATTATGACACTGACACTTCACATGTGCATTTAATGCAGGACTCCTGTTCATAAATATATGTTATTTAGTGGGATTTGCGACAAAAATATTCGTTATAACGTGCTTTGCCATGTAAAATCGACTGCGCTGCAGTGGGACATGAACCGGGAATGCCTGATCATTAGGCGAATACCCTGCCCACTACACTATTGCTGTGCTGCTTCATTTGCATATATCTTCCTTGTTATCCTCTTCAGCCTTTCAAGCTGCTTTAACCATAGCTAAGCAATGGGCACACCTGCGCACCTACAGTTAGCTGTACTCGGATTTTTAAAAAAAATAAAGGGGTTTCTTCATTTGATTTTTATGTACTGTTGCTGTTGTACACATGAGGAACTGTTGGTGGGGATATGCAGACATTTATGAGCAATCTCACTCATTTCTTACCACTTTCTGCTGTTCTATATTGCAGGGGCATGTTTATTCTGAGAGCTCTGCTCTCAGACATGCCCCCTGCACTCATACACGCTCCATGTAAGCCTAGGAGCTCAAGCAGCGCATCGTCATTAATATGCATGGCACACTGCTATCCTGCTCCTAAACGGGCACTTCCATGTAGGACTAAGCTAGTCCTGCTTGGAAGATTAGTGAATCTGGGGGAATGTATTCTCTGTGAGCATCAAACAGCTCTTATTGCACAGGCGACAGATGTCATTTATTAAGTTTTTGAAAGTTACTCCATGAAGTAGCTACATACATAATCTAGATTAAGACAATTCAAATGCAAGATATAGGGCCAGATTCAATAATACCTACATTAAGTGTACACTAAGTGTACACAGTCTGGATTCAAGAACATTTCTACCACAGGTTTTGTGCTTTATAGTCACTCAAAAATATTACACATGTAATTTACACATTGTGGCAACCTTTATGAATCCCCTTTAGTATTTAAAGCTGCAAGAAAATTAGTAGAAAATCTAAAATTAGGAAGAAGAAGGTGTGCGTTATGCTTGTGTTTTCTGTTCACTCAAAATAGTGTACATTTAGTATACACTTAGTGCAGGTGTTAATGAATCCCAGGGATAATTTAAATCTAGCAAAACTTTGCCTTTATCAAAGGGTCACTGAAGTTGTGACCTCAAGTTCCTGAGTGGTGCTTGGGGAATGTTAATAAATCATTGGAACTGTGTAACAGGCTGGGAAGCAAGAAAATACATGCTGTATTTTTTTTCCTTGTTTTTGTCATAAAGGACCTGGCCCAGTATAGTATGACAGCTATCTCAACTTTTTGTCATAACAGATGATCTGGAGACCAGACAGGCTTCATGAGCCCATGAAACTTTGTAAATATCATATTTTCAGCAAGTGTGTGAAACACAGACATAATATGTGTTAAACAATATTTTCAGATGCCAAATCTTTATATAGTTTGAAGTCTGAGCAATTTTAACTAGCTGCTGCAGTGGTACATACCACAGAACATGCTGCATTACGTACATCCTGGCTACATTGTCTATACTTAGGTGAACCTGCATTGTCATAGAGAATCTCACCTTGCTTGATATACTTTGGGTTAAATGAACTTGTAACTAAATGATGTCATTTTCTTTACAACCAGCAGCATTCAAGGAAGATAGGTTCAAAGGACAAGTACTCACATCTGTAGTATGTTCACATTTAATTGATATGCTATTCATTAGGATATGTAGCAACTTCCAAGGTTGGCTGCCCACACACATAAGATTCAAGATACACTTTCAAGAAATCATTACAGTCCTTTCCTCTCCTTCTCTCAAAGTGCAGCAACTTTTATGTCAACTATATTAGTAATGGAGTTGCTGGAGGTGAAAACACTACATGCAGTATGGGTGAAGTTGCACTCACAGAAAACAAAGATAAAATGAGTTTGTGGAGCATTATGTTTGTTAGTTTGTTCACAGTTGTCCGGTCCTTCCTGAAAAAGTCCATGATGAGATAATCTATATCACTGATGAGATACTCTATATCATTGACATCTTCAAGGATTCCGATGCTCAAATTCTGTGGTTTTGAGTTTCAGCATAGGTTTATAGGTGTGTACTAGGTTAACGACCAAAAGAGCCCTTAAAAGCCTGACTGTGGAGCCCAAATGTGACCCATAAATTTGCTTTATATAGGGGGGGTGATTTACTGACTTCCTCTGTCCATCAGAGACATAGGTGCTAGACCATGGGTGAATTTCTGATTACCCATCCATTGGTTCAAGCTGAGCTTAAATAGGGTTAGGGAGAAACTCTACATCACATGGATGGGGAGCTTGTTCCAAAGAACAGGAATTATCTGAGAAACATACCTATCTGTACAACATGTTCTGTTTATGTCACAAGCAAAATGGTGGGCTTTTGATCTAGTAGTTCTGATGCTGTTTGTTTTGCAGATGTGCAAAAGGTTCATCAAAACAGGGTCCCGGAATGTTGTGTATGTCAGACAAAGATCATCTCTTAGTAGTCTGTATGATACAGAGTAAGAGGCAGAGCTTTGAGGTGATCAGTGTAGGACATTGTGTTTACTCCCTGTATTCTTTTTGTAAGGAACCTTTGTGGATGTTACAATTGCTACATGTGTCTAGTACATACTGAAAGGGGCATTATACTCTCTGAAGGGTCTGATGAGAGATGAGTACAGTGGTGTCATGACCTCTCTGGAACTAAATGCTATGTCCTTACTTATAAGTTGAGCAACATGGGAGGATTTTCTTACTACCTTGGATACATGTTGATTAAAGGCTAGGCTATCATCTACATGAATTCCCAGATCCCTAACTAGTGAGTCAACTCTTAGGGGTGTTTTATTAAAGACATAGTTACCCAGGCTGGCTTCTTTCCCAAAAGGTGCTATAATTCATTTCTTGGCACTAACTTTTAAGCTATGCCTTTGGCAACAAGTTTTTGTCTATGTTAGACCTTCATGAAGGGTGTTCTTATCTTGAGAGGACTTTCAATGACTGCACCCAATTTGCAAACATTTGAGATCTTGGTCAACCAGAGGCCTTTACACATTGGTTTTGACCTCTGAGAAGTAGACACCAAAGAGGTGCTGACCTGGCACAGAGCTCTGAAGGACTCAGCCTCTTTGCAGCATTGGCCTCATCATTCCTAATGTCTTGGGCCCTATCCATAAGTCTGCTAGCTATCCAGCATGTTATAAATAAGTTTATGTCTAATTCCATATGTTTGTTGACAATGACCTAATGAGGTATTGTATCAAATGCTTTAGCCATATGTACATAGGCAATATGCACTTCATTAACCTAATCAGTGACTCCTCCCAGTTTGTAATCATCTGTGAACTCAGTTAGCCAGAGGCATTTGGTATTAGCTTTGATATCTGAGAAGTAGATGTCAAAGATGAGTGGGCCTATAACAGACCCCTGAGGGACTCCACCGGTAAATAGCCTCTTTGTGGTAGTGGTCTCACCAATTCTAATCTCCTGTGCCCTATCAGTCAGCCAGATAGCTATCCAGCATGTTATAAAGGGTTTTATACCTGGGTTGATAAGTTTGTTGACAACGCCTGAGTGGGGTATTGTGTCTAATGCCTTATCCAGCTCTAGGTAGGCAGTATGCATGATTTTACCCTCATCCATTGCCTTAGTGACCTTTTCAAAGAAGTCCATCAGGTTCAGCAGGCATAACTTTCTTTAATAAAGCCAAACTGATATGGATCCAATGTCTGGAGTTCTATATCCTTGTTGATAATTTCCATGATAATTCTTTTCATGGCTTTGCAAAGAAGACTAGTCAGGCTAATATGTCTGTAGTTTCCAGGATCTGTTGAAGGTCCTTCCTTATGAAGAGGAATGAGAGTTGCAGTCCTCCATTCTCATGGCTCAAAGCCTGTTTTAAGACTATAGTTAAATAGTGACTCCATGAGTTTTGATCATTCATATTTAAGCTGTTCAGGTGGCATCCCAGGATGTTATCAATGATCTCTATTATTTAATTGAATGGCCACATTGTCAAATGGCATTTCATTGGAAATTACATTCGTCAAACTGTTCTGACTGAGATTGGGTTATGGTCGGGATCAGGAAATTTGCCCTTTCCCCACTGTAGTATGATCTCAGTGCTGGTATATATAATAATTAGTGAGAGGTGTGGGGGTTCGATGAATGGCATTTCCAATTAAATGCCATTTGATGAAATGATATAGACCCTGTTTTCAGGGTCTATTAAGGCTGTGTTCTTGGTTTTAGCAAGTGCATCCAGTACATGCTCCCTAGCTATAACTGGAAGGGTTATACTTGAGGGTATTTCTTGGGGGATGGTTAGGGATGAGAGAGGGGTAAAACTGGAAATGTATTTCTCCACTAACAGGTTTGTTATATATCTACAGTCAGTGAATGTGGCAGCAGTAACCACCAGTTCAACACATTGCTGAGTGCTGCCCTTGAGGTGTCTGGCATAGCTGAAGAAGGTCTCATGGTTATCTTTCACCTTAGAGAATATATTAACCTCAAAGTTGGCCTTTTTATACCTAATTAGCCCTCTAAGTTGACAATTTAGTTTGACGAGGGAGTGTTTATCTTTATGGGTATCATCCTTCCTGATTATACATAATGTTTGTTCCTTTTGTTGTATATCCTGTTTAATTTGCCATGTCAACACAGTGGTTTCTTTCTCGGGCTAGTTCTGGGCTTACTTCTGGTAGGTACCACTGCCTCTATGCAGCTGTTGAAATGGTTGTAGAGAGTATATGAATAATTCAGTAGGCTGCTCTGCTCTCAGGGTTTGGAGAGGCATTTAATTTTGACAAACCATTACTGATAGAAAGGTAGCTTGCTTGGAATAGTTCTGGAGTTACAGAGTTCATTTTGATTTTGAAGGAGACAGCTTTAGGATCTGACCTTACCAGGGAGGAAAAGACATGGGGGGTGCAGCATTCTTCTATATTTGTGACTGCAAGGTTCAGTATGTTGGAGCATCTAGTGGACATATTCACTATTTGGTTAAGGGTGTTTGCATTAATGAAGTCCAAGAATCTCTGTGCCTGTAAATTTGAGGCTGTGTATAATTTCCTGTCTATAAAGGGTTGTTCAAGTCTCCCAAGAGTTGGGTGTTATGTTAGATAGTCATTGTCTTCAGTAGGTCCAAGTATGCATTATGAGCTTCTTGAAACACGGAGGGTGACTTATAGCTGGCTATGATATGGCATGGTATAGATTTTGTCTATGGTGATCTGCATATGGAAAAACTCCAGCACTTCATCCTGTTTGACCAAACTGGAGGTATGCTTGCTATTAATGTATATCGAGACACCTCCACCTTTACCCCTTGTCTATGTATCTACTGGTCTGAAAGTGTATAAGGCACTGAAACCTTGCACTGCTGGCATACTCTCTGCAGCTTTAAACCATGCCTCAGTAACTGCACATATGTCTGTATTCCCAGGTGTGAGGAAGGCTTGAAGGAGTGTGTTTTTTTATTTAGGCTTCTGGCACTGAACCTTGAGATTCATTTGAATTGATTTTGCTATGTTGGTAGGTTTGTCAATTTGACATGGCCTGAAAAAGGCACTTTGGGTAGTTAAAGTTTTAGCCAGTATTAACAAGAATGCCTACAGCGGACATGTTCAGACAGTGCTTGGCAAAGAAACAGGGTCTGCAATCCATATCCTCTCAAGCTGACAAATACTGGATCCCCTTAGCATGACACCAGAAAGGCAGCTAATTGTTAAACATCAATAATCTGTTGCCCATATTGTAGCATTATCCTCAGTGATGGTAATGTGCTGCTCAATGCTAGGCTCATACTAGTCACAAACACACAGTCTGATAGCTCCATAATGTCTCTCTTCATATCATCCAGGGAGGCATACCTGAGATCATTTACACCTACATGAACTATGATGGAATCCTACTGGTACCTGTTGCATAATTACTTGAGTACATGCATGATATGGCAGATCCTGCCTCCGGATAAGCCAGTAACCATTACCGTCTCTTTGTTCTGCCTAGTTAAATGGTAATCAGTATGTCTTACAATGGCTTCCCCTATAATGAGAGTCCAGGGTGGATCGTTGACTTGTGTGGTGGTGCTAGAGTTAAGTACTGTGTTCTGATGCTTGTGTAACTAGATAGGGAGCGGTTCCAATTTCACAATAGTATGTGTTCATTCAAATATCAGTCTAAATATCTGTCTGGACATAATTTTGATTGCCTTTGTCTCACAAGGTCTAAACAAGGTGAGCTAACAAACAGACAATAGAGGTAAAGCAGGGTTGGAGTCCCACAGTAGATATTTTTGATATGGGTTTGGGAATTGGCATAATTGTTGCCAAGTTTATCTAACAGACACAAGGTGCAAAGTTTGATTCTCACCATTGGGAAAATATTGGATATGCTTAAAATGACCCAAGGTGGCAGTTAGCCTAGTACTTTCCTTTAAACCTATGAACCTTAGCAGCTTAGTGATTGGGGCTCCATTGAGTGTGACTGTATGTGTAGTGTTAGTTGATGTTTTTTCTGAGTGCCTTTGCCAACAGGAGGTCTAGGTGATCTTTGTTGTTTAGGAAGATTGCTTTTAAGTGCTTCAGAATATGTTAGTCTATGTATGTGTGTTGTGTGCTATGTGAGTTGTGTGTTGTGTGTGTGGTTTCATCAACCTGATGTGCAATTGTATGGGAAAGTTTAGCCTCCAGTGACATTGTCTAAGTACCCCTCTTGCATACCATGTCTGTTTTTGTAAGGATTAAGTGGTTGTCAGTAAACATGAGACAATTACTACATTGTCTCAAGATACCCATATTAAACAATCTAGCTACAGAGAAGTTAGGAAATTGCATATCCATGCTGTTCCATCCTTTGCTGGTGAGCTACAATAGGGGGTGTGGTGTATTGGGGTTAGAATACTAGTAAGTGTGAACCAAATCATACAAAGAATCACAAATCACAACTCCAGTAAAGTACTTCACAACCAGGATTGCAAGCCACTCACAATATCAGCATATACATCAGTGATAAAGAAAAAAACAAACATCTGGAACTCAGGAAAGAAAAAACGTACTACAAGTTTGTTTGTTTCTTTATCACTGGTGTTTATGCTGATATTGTGAGAGGCTTGCAGTCCTGATTGTAAGGCACTTTTCTGAATACTAATAATTGTGCTTTGTTGGTGCAGACTAATAAGGGTGCTTTATTAGGGCAGATTATGCTAAACAGTACTAAATTCTACTAACTGTAATGTTTACACAGTACTAGATTCTACTCAGTCTATAGTTATCAGCACTGGATGCCCAACTAGCTGTTCTAAACTTGTTGGTGTGGAAGATATTTACTCTATATTTACTGTTTTACAGAGTACAGCTTTATGGACCATTGTCTATGGAAAATTTGCTCTGTAGGATGGATCTATGGAAAACAATGAGTGGAAAATGTGCTTAGGTAGCTTATAAACAGGCAATATCAATGAAAGAGGGGGAGGAGGGGCTTTGGAAATTAGATTACCATAAGGGATTTTGTGAGAGACATATCCCTATAAAATCATGACAAGTAAAACATGGGATGGATGGGAAAATTTCAAGGAAGAATCAGACTAACTGGAGAGCTCTTTCAGAAACTTTAACTTAATGTCTTGGGGAGGGTAACAGACACAAAAAACAGGGGAACAGAAAGGAGCTGGAATGCAGCTTTTCTGATCTACATGCCAATGACTCCATGCTGGTTAGAATTTCGGAAAAGTTAGCTTAATGTCTCATTGAGGGATGGAGCGGATACAAAGAACAGGGAAACAGAAAGGCACTGAAATGCAAATTTAAGCAGAATATAAAACTGTAGGAACAAAACTGGAATATTAGCAATTGTAAAAACACTAAAGCACAAATTATGGTGCAGGAAAAACAATACTTTCAGAATTTAATTCTACTACAGTTCAAGGCATAAGACTATGCAGACATTTACAAGTAGCACTGTTTTAGGAAGAAAATGTAGTAATAAATGGATAAATAACGCTCAGATCTGACAGTGGTTCACAGTACTGCCATGACTGTGAATGAAACTACAAGACTAAGGCCTAGCAGGGTTTAAAATGCAGATAGCATTTACAAGTAATTCTAGTTGTGGAGATAGAAGGGTAGTATAATGTAGAAACATATTCTTCCAACAAGGGCAAATTAAGCTATAAGACTAATGTCCCAGATCAAACTAAAAAATGCAAACAGATAACTTTTTTGGCTAAAAAATGGGGGGGGGGCACAAAGGAACAAATATGTATCACCAGACAAGTCACTATAAGTGGAAGTTAAATATTTAACCAGAACTGAAATAAAAGTTGTTACTCACAGTTCAGGGTTTTCCATGCCTCACCAAGTCTTGGCATGAAGAAGTTTTTTCTAGCTATTAAACATGCAGAATTGTCCTTTCAGTATGCAGCATGCTCATAAAAAGCTATATGTTAAGATTCTCAGACTCAGATTAGAGCACATTTTTGAATATAGTTTTGTCATGCCTTATCAGCTTCTTTAAACCTAGTTTATACGATTTTTATGAAAAAATGCATAGTAATTTTTATTGCATATAAAAATTATCTGAAGATAACTATTTGCCAGATTTATAATTTTTTTTTATTTTTTATTTTATAATAATATAATTAATGAACTGATATCATAATAAGTTCAAACATTATTTAATAACAAAAAAACTCTACTCAATGTCAGAGTTTCACTGTTATACTAGATATTGTTAATGTCATTCATGTCTTTTTAAATGAAGAATGCTTTAAAAATTCAAAATAAGTTTTAAAACAGCATCTACATGTCTCCTTCTCAAGGACACAGCAGAAAAATTACCCAAGTTACCAAATTGTCCACAATCAAGAAAATGAAACCCTGGTCCTTAAAGTAAAGTTCAACAACATAATATAGCCCAAAACTTCTCTATCACACTAACAGGTAAGCCAACACATCTGTTAACAGTGGACATTTTCAGTTCATTTTACGATGTTCTGCAAATTGACTCATCAACAGTAGTTAAATACAAATAAATCCCAAAGAAAGTATGCTGTTTCTTTAATTTAAACCACATTGTCATTCTAACTATGGCTTTAGCTTTTGATATTATGGCTGAGTCTCATTTCAAGCAAGTTATTTCAGAAGATTTTGATTAAAACTGTGATTATAGGACTGGGTCACTCAACGGAAAGCCTGTAATGGAACCACAGGTGATTCAGAAAGAAAAACAGAGCTTAGGTAAATTTAATTGAAACCACAAGTTTTGCAAGTCTAAACTTTCCTACATTTGGTTCTCATGCATACACACACACACACACCCTGACATTGTTGCTATAGTTGTGGAATTTAAATGATAATGGGAAACTTCTTTTTCAGGAAACAAAGGTGTGTGCACATGTAAATGGAAGCCACACCTGCATCAGTGTGATTACAAGCAAGATGGAAGACATAATCATAGAGTCTCTTCTAGTCCATGAATATCCACAGGGCAAGTGACTAAAACATTTATCATACTCTGAGTAGATGACATGCATGTAAATTACAGTAGCTGTCTCAAAAGACAATGCATGTCTTCACTGAGTGACTTTATTGAAAAGTAATAATGTCATCACACATACAGGATCATGCATATGCTGTGCTATTAAATTATGTTTTAATTTGTTTTATTGTATAGGGTCTGTTATTAAATTATGTTCTGGGTTATTTTCTTAGCAGTTTCTTTGTTCCTTGTGTTACTATAACAGCGGTTTTACTCTACCACTTAAAAAAATTGGAACCGACACTGTATGCTTTGTTTGACAAAGTGTCTTATTAGCCACAGGTCATTATCTACAACAGAAATGAGTGGTTGGAAAAATGCATTTTTTAAGCTTATACCCAACTGCTTGCCCATAAAAATAACATCACTTGAATGCATGCTGCTTATGTTTGATCTACTGATTTACATTAAATAGTAAACTCTTTGTATGACACCATAAGCCCATGGACTGTTTTCACTGTGACCTGTGTGGGTGTTAAGGTCTCCAACTAGAACACGTATCACTTATGAATACATAAGTTCCAGTAAGACAGTTTTCAAATTTTCTAGCGCTTAAATAGTTAAAAATAAAGATAATTAAACATGAACACAGGCTATCAAACATCGTGCTAGATGCCCGGCAATGAGCATGAAACACTGAGCACAAGATGCAAAGTCTCATGGGTAAATATATACTGCTTGGCAAGTTTCATACATGCTTTGTAGACTGGAGTCAAGCTCAGAAATAATCATTGGAGATATTGGTTGAATTTATTTGTCTAACTTATCTGGGAAATGAAGTCCACAAGGTGTCTATGGCACATGAGAAGTTATAGCCCACAACCTCATGGGTAATAAGGGATACAAAGACAAGAGTCACTGGAAATACATAAGATCCAAGGTGTGAGATATCAAGCGATAAAACATAAACAGAGTGAAACTGATGTGTGGGAGCAAAGGAATAAAAACAAATGTTAGCAAGGATGCTGCCTCATCTAGTTTAAAAATCAGGCATTGGAACGAGATCACTTGGTCAGTGGAAGTACAATAAGACTACCTCATAGCAAATGGGGCATCCACTAAGTCACTTCACCATAGGTCTGTCATTAGGTGTACTGGTTTGTTGTTACAATGTACTGAAGAAACAGTGCATGAATTACAATGTGTTGCTGTTTCAAGTATCGTTTTCCTTTTTATTGCAAAACCAAGTAAAACTAACAAGATAACAACAATAATAATAAAAAAGGGTCATAATAATAGTATTTAAATAGCAAAACAATATACCAATACACTAAACTACTGAGAAATACATGTTTATAAGGAATAAGCAGAAATGGAAAACAGAAGTGTCACTGCAGCACCAATTAAAACATAACAGCAATCATCAGCAAAAAGTTAAGATAGTGTGCTGAGGATTCCGAAATTATTTATTCAAATGCACTTTATAATGTGTAACAATTCTAAACATGTAATCAAATAGAAGATTACTGTACACAATTATTATAACATACATTTAAAGACTGGTATGTAAATATATTTGATACAATAACTCTTCACTCCTAATGTGGTTCATTGATATTTTTTCAAATTGCTATTAGATCATGCAATGAGTGGTATAAGGCTGCCTAGACTTTTGTTTTATTTTTATTTTTTGACAACCAGACAGTTCTGTAAGAATAGTTTTGATCAGTTAAAATATATCATTGGTTGCTAAAGGTCATCTTCAAGCTAGATCAGATTTAGAAAGTACAAATGTATGTATAGATAGATAGCGTCTATATTATCTTATCAAAGTTTCAGAATATCGAATCTGATATGGTCGACATCATATCATCGAATTCTGAAGCATCAAAAAATAAAAAAATGCCTAAAAACAAAAATAAATAAAAACTTACCTTTGCAAGAAGGGGGCAAGCCCCCCTGCACCCCCTATGTGGGGTCTGTACCCCCCACACCTCCCCTACTTAAATATACCAACTCCGAGACCGCACTGCATTGAACTAAACAGAAATCTCCCCTTATGGAGATTTCCGTTTTAACGTTCAATGTTTTTTGCTTTCGCTAATCTGGTGCCGACAATATCAGCTTCGATATTGTCGGCCTTCGACAAAGTGAAGTAGACCCGATAGATAGATAGATAGATAGATAGATAGATAGATAGATAGAGAGACAGACAGATGTAGATAGATATATAGATATACATATATATATATATATATATATATATATATATATATATATATGGGTGTAGTAGCATTAGTCTAAACTGCATTTAGTTGACATGAAAATATTTGACAAAAAATGGTCTCAAACACAGATGGTGTTGACAAAATTGATATTATAGCAGTGAATGTATGTGCCTTTTTCCCTTTGTAGTGTGACTGCAGAAATGATATATTTATTTTGCAGGGGAGTGGAGCATGAAAGGCATTTCCCCTCTTAAAAAAAAACTTTGATTTTGTATGTGTTTTGTTTTTGTTGGCAATTTTGGTTTAGACAAATGTTTGTTGACTTCTTTAACGTCAACCAAAAGCAGTTTAGAATAATGCTATTATACCTATATAAATATATATATATATATATATATATATATATATATATATATATGTAAGATCAACTACACAATTTATTTGATATACGATACATCATCTCACACACACAGAAAGCCAGCAATCTTTGATCAGCTGATATTCGATCTTTGACTCTTTGGTGAAAAGCCACTCCAATGTAAGACATATATTATAGGCCTAAAGTGAATATGTGACACATTTGGTCTTTTTTTATTCTGTATCATAAAAATGACATTAGAAGTAATTTATTTAATTAATGGTCAAGATGCAGTTTCTCTTGTGACATTAATATAATTGTCCAAACTAAGGGCATCATTTAGGTAATTAAGCCATGGTAAATAGCATTCAATCATGCTGGAATAGTGCTCTTCAAAATTGTCACTTTCCCTGGCCTCCTTCCTCAATATTTCCTCCCCTTGTTAAGGACACCTATGTCTTTTGCACAATATTGTTCAATTCAGTCAAGTATATTCACTTTTTATCTTTAAACAAAACACTGCATTATATATCTACTCTTTCTCAAGATCAATTACACTTTTTAATCTCCACCAGTAAATATCTGTTCATGTCTAAAATACTCCGAAACATCTTTTCTATCCAAACACCAACCCTATTTTAAGAACTTACTTTACAGTCTACATTTATTCTATTTCTGATCTAATGTTAATCAGCTGTATTCTAAACCAATTTTCTAAAATGTTTACTGATTTTCATGTAACTATGTAGGCCTCTAGCAAATTTCTTTACATGATATATGCACTTTAATACAATAATATGCCTCAGTTTCCTGAACCAGAAAAAAATGTATGGTATCCTCTCATTGCTGTTACCTACCCACACAAATAACATCTTTAACTGCCTGAATGCATAGTTGAAAACAATTAATCAGTTCATAGTTCAGTTCAAACATATATTGTCTCCATAAAACTGCTTAACAAAAAAACAAAAAAATAACAAAAGCACAAAAACACATATTTAACCATTTTAATAATCATTCTGCTTTTAGGTAATATTCATGTTAATCAATGATTCTTTTCACTATCTTATACAAAGACTACTAGGCCTAAATGCCTTTCTATAGGTTATGTGAATACTGTCAGCATAGACAACAAATGGTCACAATTAGAATTTTGGCAACTATAAACAATGCTAAAATAATTTCCATAACAGAATAATGTCTAACATATGATTCTTATTGCTCACTTAATTTTTCTATCAACTACTGTTCATTCTCAGATACCTGAACAAGCAGTGATATTAGCTCAACAGGTATCAAACTCACCTTTAAGGCTGGAGAATTACAACTCTGTGGGCTCTATCCCACAGCTGTTTTGATTTATTTTCCATGACTGATACCACAGTGTAGCACAAATTAATTTGATACAAAATACTCCAATGAGTCTTGTCAATTTTTAGATGTAAACATCTTCAAAACACTAACAGGTGCCATAGAGACACAGGTACATGAAATGAAATGTAAGAAGAATTCATACCTATACAGACATAGCATGCACCTGCATCATGTCTTTAAAAATATTACATGCAACCAAATGCTGCAAGTGTCAAGATTAACAAAAGTAGATAGAATTTTAAGTCACATTATGGGTGATTTTTGTGGATTTAGAGAAAGCATATGACAGGGTGCCTAGAGAGGAGTTGTGGTATTGTATGAGGAAGTCGGGAGTGTCAGAGAAGTATGTAAGAGTGGTACAGGATGTGTACGAGGGTAGTGTGACAGCGGTGAGGTCTGCGGAGGGAGTGACAGATGCGTTTAAGGTGGAGGTGGGACTACATCAAGGATCAGCTCTGAGCCCTTTCTTATTTGCAATGGTGATGGACAGGTTGACAGACGAGATCAGACAGGAGTCCCTGTGGACTATGATGCGTACAGATGACATTGTGATCTGTAGTAAGAGTAGGGAACAGGTGGAGGAGACCCTGGAGAGGTGGAGATATTCTCTAGAGAGAAGAGGAATGAAGGTCAGCAGGACTAAGACAGAATATATGTGTGTGAATGACAGGGAGGATAGAGGAATGGTGAGGATGCAGGGAGTAGAGGTGGCAAAGGTGGATGAATTTAAGTACTTGGGATCAACAGTTCAAAGTAATGGTGTATGTGGAAGAGAGGTGAAGAAGAGAGTACAGGCAGGATGGAGTGGGTGGAGAGGAGTGTCAGGAGTGATTTGTGACAGATGAGTACCAGTAAGAGTGAAAGGGAAGGTCTACAAGAGGATAGTGAGACCAGCTATGTTATACGGGTTGGAGACAGTGGCATTGACAAAAAGGCAGGAGTCAGAGCTTGACGTGGCAGAGGTGAAGATGTTAAGATTTGCACAGGGTGTGACAAGGATGGACAGGATTAGGAATAAGTATATTAGAGGGCAGCTCAGGTTGGAAGGTTTGGAGACAAAGCCAAAGAGGCAAGATTACGTTGGTCTAGACATGTGCTGTGGAGGGATGCAGAGTATATTGGGAAAAAGATGCTAAGGATGAAGCTGCCAGCTAACAGGAAAAGAAGGAGGCCTAAGATAAGGTTTATGGATGTGGTGAGAGACATGCAGGTGGTTGGTGTGACAGAGTAAGATTCAGAGGACAGGAAGAAATGGAAACAGTTGACCTGCTGTGGCAACCCCTAATGGGAGCAGCCAAAAGAAGAAGAAGATTATGGATGATTTTTGTGTTGACTTCATTGTAAAGGAGGGACTCTAATAAATAAATACATTATATTTGAGGAGAGAAAAGATATAGTGAGACCATATTTTGAGCCTATGTGAGGGGAGGAGGGAAGGCAGAGTAAGACCTGTATTAGAAAAGTTGAGTTTCCCATTAATATACTCAAGGGATACCAGGAATTTGTTTGAAATTATAAGGAGAAGTTTGATACATTTTAACTGTAGAGGAGAGATTAATGGATATAATAGGGATCTTCCCCCCAAAAATACAAAATGAATGTGAATAGATATCATCAAAGTAATACTTTTCTCTCTTTTAAAAATGTACTCATATTAACAAAACAACAGGGTGCCATCACTGAGAACAAGAAAATATATACATTTATATATAATGTTGACTGCAATTTGATATATTTGTCTAAGTGTCAATCATGTTCAGCTTACTATGTAGGGGAATTCAATCAAACTCTTAACAGAACAGATGTGTGAGAATATTTCAGACATAATTAGAAGCAAGGCTACAAATGCCTTAGCCAAACATGTTATGGGATCTGACCACGAGCACTGGTTTAACGTTCAAGTTTTACTCCTTATTAAGCCTAATCATTACCTCTCTATACTTCTCCCTCATTAGACCAATAATCGAGTATAATGCCCCGATTGGTATGTACCTCTTCAAACATTTGCACCAACTGGAAATGCCACTGAAATACCTCACAAAGAGAATCCATGGCCTCCAACACCTGTCCTATGTGGACAGGCTCAGATCACTATCATTCTATTCGTAATCATACAGATTGCTCAGGGGTGATCTGTGTGTTATCTACAAGGCAATCTCACACCCTGCCCTACTAAAGATGCTCCATATCCATAAGTGTAACTGCTCACACATTACCCACTCAAAAGGCCTGAATCTAATATGCAACATAAACAAAACCTGCTGGAGAGACAGATTTGTCTCCCAGAAGCTGCCCCGTTTCTAGAAGAGACTTCCCATACATGTCAAACAGAACACATCACTGACCTTCTCCAAGTGATGGGAAACCACAAATTTGTCCTGGGGTTCCACCTGTGTCCCTCACTGACGGGGGCAACAGGTGCTGACTGAGGTTTCTTTTTTGGGGATAAATTCTTGGCTAGGCTTGTAAGGTCCCAGGGCCATTAGCCTAGTTACCTCCTTTGAGCCTATGAAAACACACACTGAAACTGTAGAATTACTCTGATTTTAGAATTAAAGGCAGAGAAGCACCATGGTTTAAATTATGTGACTTCTTTATAACCAATTTTAAAAGAGAAATGGTTGAGGCATTTATAGTTGATTATAGTATTGTAATATATATTTTTCAGTATAAAGAAAGCTTTAAAATAAGCTAGTTTTAAAAGGCAAAAGGTTAAGGCACTAATGTTTCATTATATGACTGACTGAGTTAATGGATGGTATGATGACATTAATTATATAATGATCTTGCTATAAAAGACATTTTTGCATTTCTTTGTGTATAAGCATTATGAAGTGATCCATGAAACAGCATTTAATGTTGTTTTAATAGGCAATGCTCTGTTAAATTGTTTGCTGGCACATGATGTCTGAGGGCTGCTTTATTTGGTTTGATTATATTTTGTACTATCCCGGACTTTGCTCTGCTAGTTGTTATAGTTGACTCTCGTATGTTATGTTCTCACATAATTTTCTGTGTTCTTCCTTTATTGCAGCTTTTTTGCTAACCTTACCAGTTAACACTGCTACTCCTTTTTGTTCCTTAATCTCTCTATCTCATATTATAGCACATACGGCTCTGTGATCTGAAAATTCAGCCATTTGCCCCACCATTCCCTTCATATTTTTTGAATAAATTGCTTTGTCTCTTTCAATTTTAAAAATTACTCTTCTGGATACCCAATCCCTAATTTTCTTATTTTCTCCCCTACACATTTTATTATTTAAGCAAACACACAAAAATAAAACATCAAACAGAATGACCACAGCTTAAAGACAAAAACAACTTTAATATAAAAAATGGGTAAGCACTTTTATGACTGAACTGTAGCTTCCTCAGACTCTCACACTAACAGCATCTGCTCCCTATTTAAAAACACATCCAATTAAACAAATCAATTAAACATGTAGCGCTCTTAAAGACATATACATACCATCTCATAAACATTATGTACAAAATGTGACTAATGCATCTCAGTCTAAAAAGCTTCAATAGGGGAGTGCATGTACATGCAGCAAGGGTTTAAGAGACACCATATCATACCTATGAACCTATGATTCCAGGTCGCCTAGCTGCATTAAAAAACAGAATCCGCCTCTGTTTGGCCAACTCAGTCTTATTCTTGATGCCCCCCCCAGTACTATCCTTCACAATTTATAGTACAAAAAACTTAAACTTATGCTGAGGCCCACTGTCTTTAATATGATGTGCTAAAGCATTACTATCCCCATTATTCATAATGTCTCTCAGATGTTCTTGAATTTGCATTAGTCACATTTTTTACATAATAAATGTTTATGAGATAGTATTATGTCTTTAAGAGAACTACATGCTATTTTTGCCTTTAAGCCGTGGTGATTCTGTTCGTTTTTTTTTTTTATTTTTGTGTATTTGTTCCTGTACCACTGGCAGAATCTTTATCCAGGAACCGGTATTTGTTTTATTTTATTATATTAACATTTTATTATCTCTTTCACCATCTCAATATCTTGTGTTACTTTTCTCTTTCCTTCATTAGGTTTAAATTACAGTCTCTTGCTGTGATTACTGGCATATTTACCATTACATACTTATCTATATCTTCAACCGTTTCTTCCTTTCAGACATATTTGTGTATACATATACCACAATTACCCTGACACATCTTTCCCTTCTCATATCACATATTACCCTCCCAAGAACTACTACTGTCACATGTAATGTGTTTTATTTTACTATCAGAATCTGCTAATATATGAGCTCTCACCACATTTCCACATCTTCTGTTGTTATAATCTTGCACCAAATACTTTTTTTCCGAAAAAAAACAAAGCATTAGTTTGTCCCTAATATTTAGCAATTCTTTTTTAAGGTATCTTGCATTTTCCTTCCCTCACATTCACTGTTACCTGTACTTGCCTCCTGCTTGTCCAAAATTTTCTGTCATCATATACGTTCCTAACATCATGTACCATATAGTAAGTTTCAAGTGTCAGTTTACAAATGTTTTAATTACCAAGGCGAATGAATGCTCTTATGCCTTTTACATCAAAACTCAATGGTAAAATAATATTACACATAATGACATATATATTAATGACTTCATCTTACTACTGTTCACTTTCAATGCACATTTAGTCCTTCAGTGTTCCTTTGCAGACCTGTGTTTTCTCTTCCTCCGTGCTTCATGTTCTGCTTGTCTGACTCTTTTTAACACAAATCTTTTTAATTCTCCTTTCAATGTTTGTATCAGTTCTCTTCATTCCACCCTGTAGCAGGTGTATATCCTTAAAACTGGCTTCTTCACCAGGAAAACATTCACCAGTATTTATATCAACATTCATTTCTTTCACTTACGGCTTCTTAACAGGATTTTCAGAATATTCCTGCTAGAATAGGACACTTTTTACCATATTATTCTGATCAGCCTCCTCTCCATCATTTGGCTCTTTCTTGTGGATTAAATCCATTAACACTTGTGTTTCTATTCCTTCTCCATCAAAACTGGTCACAACTGTTTCTGTATCAAGATCCACAAGCCCTGCAACACCCATAAATCTAAGAATGTTAACCATGTTGGCAGGGTCTGTGCCCTCTGACAATATCTAGTGGTTCACACTAAAACCAGTAGAAGAATTTTCCCAGTGCTTTGCCCAAACTACCCACATTCAGTATGAATAACACCTTGAGTCACTCCTCAAAACAGGCCACTAGCCTAGTGGGACTAATCTAGTTAACAAATGATAAATAAAAATAAATGAAAGACAGAGGGGAAGAGTACTGTCACTAATTAAAATAAAAACAACCTTTCACCTAGTTTATTATGAATATCTAATGCCTCCTGAGAAAACTCAGTTGTCTGGACTCTAGTCCAGTTGCTTTTTGAGACAGTTCAAAGTTAAACATTGCTGAATAATAAATTAGATTATGTGATCATAATCTTAACTGGAATGGCAATTACAAATGTTAACTACATACTTTTCTCTCCTTATACAATTTAACTCAAGTAATAACAGGTGGTACTGACTGAGTGCATACACTAAAGAAATTCTAAATGTATATTATTATTATCAGCTTCTGCAAAAATGAAAGTTGTACACATTACCCAGGACTCCTTTAGTGACCATGCCCAAATATACAACTTTGCATAGTTATATAGTTGCACTATTTGGCTATTCGAATGTTTTACTTCTAAAAGTCAGAATTTCCCAACTGATTCTATTCCTGACTGCTGAAACAAAACTGCTAGCTTCTCTTGAGCCTGTAACACTTGAAAAGGTTGGTGTACAAGGAAACTGATAAATCAAATATCTGTGGCATAGCACAAACTCTTCCTATGCTAATCTGTGACAGGATTATATTTATTTATTTATTTATTTATTTTTGTGTTTGTTTGTTTGTTTATGCGTTTGTTAACCAGGATACTCAGACCAATCAAAATGCCTCTTTTTAGTGGTGTCATAAAGAGAAATCTTTGTCAGGGCCACAGAGAGTGCAGTTAACATCAGGCTAACACTGAATTTTGACTTCAGACCTGATCCTAGCAGTGAATGCAATCAAAGACATTGATATTTATATCTTCTACCTGCAGTTTTAAACCCCACATACTCCTTATACCTTTGTCAGAAGCACAGAGTGTAGTTAACTCCAAACTTATACTGCCTTTTGTTTCACTTCAAAGCTGAACCTAGTGGTGAATGCAACCAATGGAAAATATGGTTTACTTTTGAATTGTGGCTCGCTCTGTGTCCAAAGTGCATAATGCCGAAAGTACGGCTGCAAAAACTGTCAATGCCGATTCACCATGTGTTTGAATGGCAAATAAGCAGTTTTTTTTAACCATCCAAACACATATCAAATGTTGGAAATGGATTTCCAGCAAACCATTTTTGACATTTGATCCTTCGATGTTCTCCGTATTTCGGTAATATGGCACAACAGGACCATCGCACATACCATGTGCGACAAAACAAAAGTAAACCAAAAAATATACTGACTGCTTCAGCTTCTGCCTACTATTTTAACCACTCCTACTCTTTCCAAATGTGTCATGACCACAGAATGTACTTAACATGTACAACCTGATCCTAACTGTAAAGCAACCAAACAAAAGATACTGTTAGTATAAGTTAGGGCCATATAGAATTGTATATAGAAGCACTGCAGTGGAGCTTATTTTTTGCCACTAGTAACAAAAAGACAGTAAACCCAGGAAGAGAGAGAATTTGAACATTGGTCTTCTCTTTTAAACTTCTTTTTGCAGGGAGATAAGCCCCTTGCTCCCCCTGATGAGGTTACATGCCTTCCACACACCCTGAACTTATATATACCAACTCAGAGATCACCATACCTCAGAGAAAAGGGAATATTCTATGAAATGGCCATCTTGGATTTTGTATATATATAAGTCCATTTTTTAGTCATTCAATGTCCATTTTATGGGGCTCACCATTTGGATCCCAACCTTTCATATGGTTCCCTGACAGAATATTACACTTGCCTGAAAACTATGGTATAATTGCACAGAAACTGGGCTCTGTCTCTATCTGTGCTAAAGCTAACCTCATTTTCCCTTCTCTCTGTCTTTCTTCTCTACCTTTTACTTAACGTATACACTGGTTGTATCCATGTGCTAGTGCAGTTTTCCTTTTATTGATCTCAATAGAGTGTTTCTGTGATGACCTGCTATTCTGCAGGGGTTAGTCCCACTCCATTCACCCTTGTTAAGCTTGGGATCACTTCTCTTCCCTACCATACTCCAAATTCACAACACTGACACCCCCTGCCATGCTCCCGATTCCCAACACCCCCTACCATACTCCCAATTCACAACACCGACACCCAATACCATACTTCAAATTCACAACTCTGACACCCCCTACCATACTCCCAGTTCACAACACAGGCACCCCCTACCATACTCTCAATTCACAACATCGACACCACCTACCATACACCCAGTTCACAACACCTCCTACCATACTGCCAATTCCCAATAACTCCATTCCCTACCTTTATTCCACAAATACTTCCACCCATTTATTACACTCCTTCAAATCATATCTTGTCATACCTAATACCTACTTCCATCTCAAATAGCTTTACACAGTAACTGTACTCTTCCACTATCTGCAGGTTATTCTGTCCACCATCCATCTTTGTAATCCTTTACTACATCCAATATTCACCTATTGTTTGCTGCAGCAAAGTATTTACAAAAACAGTGCACAGTACTTAAGCTTTATTTTTCTCTCTGTCCTAAATCCTGCTACCTCCAATAATCTTACCATGAAGTTTTTTTTACTCCCTTGTTCCTTTCCTCTACTACATACAACTACTATATTAAATAAATATAACCTCTTCTGCTTTTATTCTACAACTTTATCTGCTTTCACTCTATTCTACAGGCATTACCAAAACCTAATAGGTAAGCCTGTTACTCACTACCCTGCCACCAGTTGGTTTTATACTACTTCCAAACATACTGCATACATTTAAATACACCAGTACTATACTCCCTCCCAATAACTGTTCAATGCATCTAATACACTAAACTGAAAAAATAAAGCCCTCCTATGTTCTCTTACCTCATCTTCACCATAATTTATTCTCCATAGGAAGGACTATGATATAATTTCAGACTTTAACAAATGTACCACTTCGACTACTTGTTCGGATCATATGCTATCACCAGAAGCTTTTCACCAATTACTTGTCATTCTTCAACATACTTAAGCTTAATACCACCAAATGCTACTATATCATAGACTCCAGCTTGTACCACGCCTACCACATTGACTTATTTAAAAATTACTACATAAGGTGTGACCCCCTCATTCATAGGTTCATAGGTTCATAAGAGGTTACTATGGTAGTGGCCCTCGACCCCTTACAAGCCTAGCCATGTTAATCCAGAGTTGCCTCGATTGTCCTTGGTAGACGGACATAATTTGCAGAGCATGTCTGTGATAAACACTGACTACCACTGTCCATTAGGGACTTGAGTACACTCCCAAGGTGAATTTGTAGTCTCCCATCCATTTGGCTGAGATGCCAATGCTGTGAAGCTACCATCTGTGTGATTATGACTGACTGCCTCTAAGTCAGAATCTCAACTAAACGTAATAATACAGCAGCACCATGGATCTCTGGTTGGCTAGGGATAGCCAATCGCAACATCAGCAAGGAGCACCACTTATCACTGTCTATTTGTCCAAGTTGCACTTGAATAGGGTCAGTGAGGAGCTCTGCTTCATATGAATTGGAAGTGTATTCAGAGTAACGGCAATCTCTGGGAGATATATCTGTCTCTCCTCAGCCAAGCACATATACCAAGTGTCTGAACCTGTGGCTCTTCTCTTACTCAGCAGGATTACTACCACAACAACACATCATTAGTAGGGTAAAATTAACCTGTCTCATGATAGTCTCTCCAGCATTTTCTGTTAATGTCGCATGCTAAGTTAAGATCCTTAGAGTAAGTGACTCTTGTGCCATTTAATTTCCAACTGTGCAGCATATCCATCAGGGCAGGGTCAGAGACTGTCCTGTAGGCTGGGCACAAGTTGCCTCTCAGCAGCCTGTATGATACAGAATACAGTGACAGGACTTTCAGTCTACCCATGTAAGTCATGGTTTGGAGGCCCTGTATTTTCTTGGTGAGAAACCTCTGTGGCCTTTCCATCTGCAGGTGAGGTACATGGAGAAGGGAGCGTTGTACTCTATTAATGGTCTGATGAGAGTTGAGTACATTGGAATTCTAACAACATTAGAACTGGATGTGATGCCTTTACCTATGAGATGTGCAACATAGAAGGCTTTCCATACCACTGTGGAAACTTGGTGGTTGAAGTTCAGATTGCTATCTACCTGTGTTCCCAGATCTTGCACCACTGGGTTTGAACTTAGAGGTGTGCTGTCAATATTGTAATTAGAAGGAATTCAGCTTTGTCAAAGGTGATAATAATGCAGTTTTCTGCATTTTGTTTTAGACTGTGGCTTTGGCACCAGTTATTTGTTTGTGTTATCCCCTCCTGTAATATGTTAACATCATTAGGGGTCTCAGTGATTGCACCCAGTTTGCAGTCATCAGCGAAGTTGGGAAACCAAAGGCCATCAATTGGCTACCTTTGTAGTGACATTAGGGTTAATCCCAGCTGGGAGACTTTCTCAGTGATACCTGAGTGAGGGATTGTGTCAGAAGCTTTGGCTAAGCCAGAATAGGAAGTATGCACTGTCTTACCTTCATCCAGGGCTTTGGTGACATTTTCAAACAAGTCTACTAGGTTTAATAAATGTGATCTACCTTTAACAAAGCTGAACTGGGTTGGGTCTAGAGTTTGAATATCACCTATGTCCTTGTTGATAAGGTCCATGATGATGCTTTCCATGGCCTGGCAGATGAGGTCTATAGTTCCCAGGGTCAGTTGATGGTCCTCCATTGTGCAAGGGGGTTACTGTTGCTGTTCTCCACTGTGCTGGAACAAAGCCAGTTCTCAGGCTATGGTTAAGGAGAACTCCAAGTGGGTCCACTAGTTCCTGTTTTAGATTGCTTAACAAGTAGCCTGGGATGTTATCTGGTCTCATTGAGGCCATGTCTTTGGCCTTGTAGAGTGCAGATATGACCTGATCTCTAGAGATGCTACGCAGAGGACTGGTGTCAGGTTTGGTTTGGGGTATGGCTGTTGGGGACAGCGGGGTGAAGTTTGCACCAAATCTGTCAAGTTAGCAGGTTGGAAATTTCCTCTGGTATATTATGAGTGGTACCATCTGCTACTAGTTCAGCACATAGCTGGGCATTCCCTTTTAGATTTCAGACATAGTTAAATAATGCCTTATATTTAGCTAGGGATGCCATTTTAGCTTCATAATTAGATTTAGAGGATTTTGCAAGATTTCTGATTTGCTTGTTCAAGCTGTAGAGGAAATTCTTCCTCTGTTGAGTCAGTTTCCTCTTGTTCTTAGACATCAATTTCTTCCTTTTGTTATATAACCTGTTTATACTTGAGGTGCACCAGGGTGGCTTGTTTTTTTTTTTTGGGAGAACCTGGTTTTAATCCAGTCAGGCACAACTGAGTCTATACAGTGTTTATATAGGTCATTTGTGTACACCTCTGCATGGAAGTCAGGCTTTATTGGCCTGAATGTGTCCACAAAGACTTAAAAAGAAAAAGTAAAACATCATGCACAATCAGAAGCTATATAGCTTTAAACACTTGATGTCCTTAATCGGTCATTTGCATATATCCCATGGGCCTCCATTACAGGAGCTTTAATGTATCACACAGTGAAAGATTTAGCTTGGGTAGGTTTTTCTTGTAGTGTTTACTAATTAGTTTGTCTGTGTGACCTTTTTGGTTTTGTGTATATATATCTATATCTATCTATCTATCTATCTATCTATCTATCTATCTATCTATCTATTTATAGTATATATATATGCTCAGGAAACAATATCACTACTACTAATGATACCATTTCCTGGATGTCATCAAACATTACACAGGGAGCAATTATACTGAATCAATATACTGAATCAATATACTCTAAACATCCAGCAAACAACATACAACTATATGGCTTCACCCAGCTAATAACAACGCCAACTAGATATAACAAAACTAGTTATAGATACTCTACACTAGTCTGGATCCATACTTCCTTTCTCAACAAAATAGAATCATGTGTCATGTTTGCTGATACCCTAAGTGTTCATCTCACAATATTTACAGTTATACACCACACTGAAATCCACAAGCAGCATCATTATAATGAAGTAAGAAATTTCTCTCTCTGCATTCCAAAATGATAACTTCCCCTGCTGACAAAAGCTTTTGATGTTCCCATTGTGCCTTTTAAAGGCAGGGTCCAGCTGATGCAACTCCCAACTTAACTACCAAAATGAATCAATCACTGGACCATATCAATGTGGCTCTACACAATGCTACACGTCTAAACAGCAAACTGCCAGACACTGAGGCCTTCCTGCATTTGGAGAACATACATGTATGCAGTTAGAGAAACATAGTTTTAGTGCCCTGAGAACACTGTCTCAGTGCCTGGGTTTTATACTTACCATGGTTTTAAAGGTGATGGAAATTGTAGTAGTGCATTCATATTTATGAGAGATCACATAGCCTTAAGACACATACCCACAACTGGGGCTTATAGAAATTCAAATCACACAAAATAAGGTCAGATATCAGATCATAGCATGTTACAGGATCCCCTTTCTATATCTAGAAAATCACAGAGCATTCCTAAATGTTATTGATGAAATCCCCTTAATTGGGAATGTTATATTCTAGCTGATTTTAACTATGTAGCGATAAACTGTGGGGACTATATCACCAATGTAGAATATGCCCCAAAATTCTAAGACTTTTTCAAAATAAGAACTTCCCAGACTACACTGGCAATTAAACCACTAGAGAACAGAATATGCTGGACTTGGTCCTAACAAACTTAGCATCTGTATGTACCATCTGCAATGTATCTCTCACTGGATAGGTCAGACCACAAATTATCAACCTTCTCCATTAAAAGCTTCTAACTATCAGAAGCAAATATCACAGAATTCAAAGACTTTAAAGTTACACATTTCCTGCAATTCTGTGGTGAAATCCCCAAATTTGAACATAGCACTATTATTCATAATGTTGACACTACAAAGAATTATACAGACAAATTCTACTCTCACCTGGACAGATGTATTAAATTGTCATATCCAACTAGATGTAAGTGAATTTTAAAAACAGAGTGTATTGCCCTCAAGCATTAATAAACTAAACAATACAAAGAAGATATTCCTAAACTTATGCTCAAGATAAAAAAATCTCAGATTAAGAGAAACATCAAGCCGTTAGTCAAGAAACTAAAAAATGCCATCAGAAAAATAAGGCATGCTATGATTTCAGACTAGTCACTCAAGCCTAATGCAACTGTAAATCCTTCTTTAGTTATATTAGTGAAATAAGAAATAATACCCAATATTGCTCAGAGCTTATCCATAATAGTACTTCATACTCCGATCTACTGCAGATATTGCAAACATACTCTCGAATAAATTTAACATCAACATCATGACAGAGGCATCCACTCCAACTCTACTTATTACTGATGGAAAAGGCCACCAATAATCATTAATAAATACATACCAAAGGAAATCTCCAGAATAAAGAATGTGTCATCTGTATGGCCTTAGAAAATACCCAGTTGCCTAACATTGCTTAATTAACAGCTCTAAACAAGAACTGGCCAACCCAGTCCTCACTCTCTTGAACCTGAGCCTAGTAACTGGCTTTGCCCAGTGAGAGTGGAGCACAGCTTTTTGTGATGTTACTCTACAAAAGTGACCCCACCATTGGCCCCAGGAATTGCAGATCTAGCAGCCTATTGAGTCATATATGCAAAGCCATGGACCATATCATAGCTGACCTAATTATCTATGATATCAACAATCCTATCAGACTCAGTCCTCAGCAGATTGTCATGTAAATTTCTCTGAGAGGATTGCTCAGGCTATAGACTGCAGGTAAGGTATCAATCCACACAGTGTACTGTGGCCTCACCAGGCATTTGATACCATACGACAAACAAATATAATAAACAAGTTGAAGGAGCTCCACATTGACATGTATGAGGTTAGGGGGATAGCTAACTGGATTAGAGGTGAGCTCACACAGTGAGAGTTGGGGGCATATTCCCTGAAAGAATGAAGGTGACCAATTACGTTTCTCAGGGATATGTGCCGGGACCTCTGCTATCAGTATCTACTTTCAAATTTCCACTTATCTAACACAGATCTTTGGCTAATAACATTTGCGAAAGATTGTACCCTAGGAGTCAAGTTTCCCCTCTGAAAAAGAAGCATTCCAACAGGAGTTTATTATTGTGAATAGCTGGTGTACAAAAAGCAAGTTAAAACTCAATAACAACAAAGTGCAACATTGTAGCATTCGGTAAGCACACTTAGATCTAGCTCATGTAATAGATAGCACACCACTTCAAAATAACAAAGCCATGACATATCTAGGTAGTTGGGTGATACTTTTCTCATGTTTGATCATCACAGTGCCGTGGTAGCTAGAAAATCCTTTAGTATTGCACAGCAGGTGACTTTGAAGGGGGTGTAGTTTTTGTCTCCCTTTCTTCTTTTATTGTCTACACCCCTGCTAGTGCACATTATGGTCATCTCATCATAAAATTATTTATGAGCCAATTCTCAGTGCTTGAAGAAGGATTCTCCATCTGATAGCATAATGAATAAAAAAGACTGTGCACCCTTGACTACATGCAATGTGTCAATATATCTAAGGAGGAAATGCTAAACCATATAACTCATCCCCAACACAGATATGGTATCAAGGCCTTATATTTGCCATAGAGGGCAATACTGTGGTCAGGGACAATTTTGACTGTGAGACCTGCAATGTTTAAATCTGAGTTGAAATTCCTTGCCCTGCTCAGTATAGTTCCTCATCACTGAAATGTTGGATTTGAATATGAAGTGTCTGCAGAACATGCTATGAGGTTTCCTGGAGATCCCCCTGTGGGTCTTTTCAAGAGTTTCTCACTGCCGTGTAGTGTCCATGATTCTTTCTAAATAAATACTAACAGGTATGTTCCTTTGATGCTCACAGGAAAGCCAAGGGCTCTGGGATTGTTTCAGCATCTCTTATTGTAATTATCATCAGTTATTGATTTAAAAAGAAATGTGTGAGCTTATAGACCTGATACGTTTTTAGTATTATTAGAAAATATGTTACACTGAATCCTTTAAGTCTAGCTGTTACTGTGCTCTCATTTTCTGAATCTTCTGTAGCTGACCATCATGCTTAGGAGTTAAACACTTAAAATTTGCTGGATACCCATAGAGATAGCATAAATCAAGAAAGATAACAATTCTGTAGTGGATCTAATCACTTTAATTTTCTCATTCAGGGCCTTCATAATAGCTGTCATATTAGCCAAGGCATGTAGCACTAACCTCAAGCCATAACACATATAAATCTGACTGGCTATTTAGTTAATTAGAAAAAAGCTTTATAGACCTAAATCGTAGCTGCTATATAACTTGAAGAGGTAAACAACTGAAACACAAATAACTCCTTTTTCACAATAATCAGTTTAAATGTGGGTTTGCAGGAGGTGATCTTCCTTTCTTGCATCTTCTTAATATGTATGCCAGGGTACTTTATCCTAAAATATACTCTTGTATAGCCAGCCACTTTATTAACATCCAAAAAATCTTCTCTGTTGTATTTTCACAACTGTATGCACTCTTGGTTTTCTTAGTGTTTTATCTTTGTATTAATGTTATTTTCTTAAATCCTTAATGGCAGCTTAGGTTTCTTATTTCTAAGTCTTTTTTTTCTAAATTGTATAAACAATATCATTCCTTTGCTTAGAATTGCATATAAACTTGTGTGGGATAGTGATTAGCATTGAGATATTAATGTAGTGGCATATATGGCACAGTGATATTATCAGACTTTTTTTGGTGAGAAGGACAGCATAGCTGGATGGCCCAATGGTGCAGCAGTAGCGTTGTCGCCTCACAGCAAGAGGTTCTCCAGTTCAGTTCTTGGCTGGGGTGCCTTCTGTGTGGAATCTGCATGTCCTCCCTGTGTTTCTGTGGGTTTTCTCCAGGTGCTCCAGTTTCCTCCCACATTCAAAGACATGCATCTGGAGTGTTTCTCCCTCAGCCTCTGCTGAAAATTGGCTTCATTCCAAAGTGGAATTTCCCAGTTAATAAATGTTAAATAAATAAATGTGCTGTACACTTTCATTTTAGCTGCTACTGAAGTCCATAAAAGAAGTGTTTGTCAGATTAGGTTTTCTGACTGATGTGCAATTAAGTGTGTTCTTTCACACGGTATCACACTTTCCTACAGGACTACCTATGCTTATTTAATGGATGGGTGGCATGGTTTATTATTAAAATCTCCCTGCTCCAAAAGTTACATATCACTGCAACCTTTCCATGAAACTTGACATGCCAAATACCGATAAGCATGAACATAAAACTGAACTCCAAAGCTCCCTACTGCTCTAGACCCAGGATCATTCACTAACATGAGTCTGGAAAGGGGCAAGTTCAGACATTCAGTAATGTATGGTATTCAACATTCCGACTGTTGACATGCAGGATTCCCACAGCTGGATCTGTACCTTCAGAGTGGCAAGTTTTTCATGGTAAACTGTAAAGTTTGGTTAACTATGTCATAAGATGAAAGCTGTATGTAAAAGACTCACATATACAGCTGTGAAAGGCATTATGCTGTGAATTAAAAAAAATGCATAATTTGGAGTAAATAATATTTAAGGGCAAGTAATGTGAGCTGACCATTGCAGTTGTCAATGTTATAGAAATGTGCTTTAATATTTATTGTTTTGCATACTGGTAGAGATGATAGTCAAATAAAAGTATATTCCGCAGGATACAAAGGAGATTAGTGAACTGTGCCTTATATCCATGGACATGATAGCCAAGTAATTCAGTCTTTGTTTTTCACATTATAGTAAATAGACATAATTTTATCTCTGCTTATGTGCTTCCCTATACAGATGAGTTCCACCTGATACTTGACTTCCATTGAGGAGAACAATCTGATGCATAAGTAAGTAAGCTGTCCACTGATTGCCCAGATTAATCAATGCGGTACTTCCATTTCTCCTAGAGGGCCCCAGACATACCTATCATCATGCATCTTCTTCATAAGGTTCTCATCCTGAATCCTTCTCAGCTTCATGTTGAAATCTGAGTGTCAGTTGAGGATGCTATGGTTGGGGTGCTGCCTCCAAGTCTAATGCAGATTACTCATTTATTATATCAAATCAATGAGGTTACTCCCATTGTCCATGCCTCAGGTCTTCAGAATATCATGCTAGGTTAATTAGCATTCGGCCAAGAAGTGGCAGCCAAAAGGCCACCTGCATGTCATATTCTTCAAAAATGCTACTGAATCCCATCCCATAACCCATCCTAATCTGTAGCAAGCATTCATCTCTATCTTCAGTAACTAAGTGCATGTGTTAAACTATGAAAAAAAATATTTAATATGTAAATTATATAATTTGATAAAGAAGTCAGTCAAAAGGGAGCATGTTATGCAGCCAGCCCAGGTGACACATACTGCTATAGACACTGTATCACAGACATATATGTATATATATATATATATATATATATATATATATATTTGTATTTATATACATATATATATATATATATATATATATATATATATATACATATATATATATATATATATATATATATGTATATATATATATATATATATATATATATATATATATATATATATATATATATAGATATAGGTTCATAGGTTGGTACTAGGCTATTGGCCCTAGGGCCTATACAAGCCTAGCCATAACAATTCCCTGGCTATTTCTTCCCACACTATTTACTTCCCTGGACCCCTGTCTAGCAGGGTGACTGACATGATCCCCGGGGAGAATTTCCTTTCTCCCATCCAATCATCAAGGTTCCTTTTGAAGAGGGCCAATGAGGCACTGTTCTTGACATGTATGGGCAATCTATTCCAGAGTCTGGGGAGTCTCTGGGTCAGGAACCTATCCACTCCAGCATGTTTTGTTAATTGTGATGACAAGGTTTAGATCCCTGGAGCGCGTGGCTCTGAGGGATTGGGATTTCTTTAAATGTAGCATGTCCAACAGCTCTGGGTTTGACATGGCCTTGTATATTAAGCAGAGATCACCTCGGAGTAGACGATATGTGACAGAGTATAGCTGGAGTTTTTTAAGGTGGTCAGCATAGGGCATCTACTTTAGGCCTGTGATTTTTTTTAGTGACGTATTTCTGCGGCCTTTCCAGTTGTTGCAGATGTCTTGAGAGGTACATACTAAATGGGGAGTTGTATTCTATAATGGGTCTAATGAGGGATGAGTACAGTGGGACAATGACCTCCTTTTTTCTGGATGAAAAGCCCTTAGTGATGAGGTGTGCCACATAGAAGGATTTCCTGACTGTTGTGGCGATGTGGTTATTGAAGGTGAGACCATTGTCCACCTGTGTCCCTAAGTCCCTTATCACACTTTTGGTGTTTAGTATACTGCCACCTATGTGGTAATTCACAGGTACATGTTTTTTCCCAAAGGGGATAACTATACATTTCTTGGCATTGAGCTTGAGCCCATGGCCCTGGCACCAAGTGTCTGTTTCTGTAAGGTCCTTTTGTAGAGTATCCACATCATTTGGGGATTCAATAATGGCTCCCAGTTTGCAGTCATCTGCAAACTTTGTTAGCCAGAGTCCCTTAGTGTTGGTCTGTACTTCAGTGAAGTAGATGCCAAACAAGAGAGGTCCCAGGACTGAACCCTGAAGTACTCCACTTGTAACTTGTCCGTAGCTGGATTTGGAGTCAGCTACTTTTACAGTGTGGGTTCTGTCAGTAAGCCAGTTGGCAACCCATCGAGTGACGTAGGGATTAATGCCCAGCTTAGTAAGTTTATCTATGATTCCAGAGTGGGGGTGGTGTCAAAGGCATTGGCAAGGTCCAGATAGGCTGTGTGGACTGCCTTACCCTCGTCCACGGCTTTGGAGATTGATTCAAAGAAGTCAATCAGGTTCAGGAGACAAGATCGGCCCTTCATGAACCCAAACTGGGTGGGGTCAAGTGTTTGAATGTTGCCAATGTCTTTGTTTATAAGTTCCATGATAATATGTTCCATGGCCTTGCAGATCAGGCTCGTCAGACTGATGGGGTGGTAGTTCCTGGGATCCAAGGTGGATCCCCCCTTGTGGAGTGGGATAACTGTAGCTGTGCGCCACTCAGTGGGCACAAAACCTGAGGTGAGGGTATGATTAAACATGACACTTAGGTGAGGTGCCAGTTCATTTTGTAGTTTATGTAGTACACAGCCCGGGATGTCATCTGGTCCCAGGGATGCTGTATTCTTAGCTTTGGAGAGTGCAATTTTTACCTGTGTGGCTGTTATTACCAGAATTTGGCAATCTTCCTGTACTGAGATGGGCCATTTAGGAGGTGAGAGGGGGGTGAAATTGGCACTGAATCGATCTGCCAAGATATTGGCAATATCCTTGGGATCAGTATATTTAATGTCATTTTGTTGTAGCTCAGAGCAGATCTGAGCATTGCCATTAAGATTCTTGAGATAGTTATAGAATGCCTTGTGGTTATCTTTGGAACATTTGGCAATTTTATTTTCGTAACTAGCTTTGGAGGAGTTTATGAGGGATCTCAGCTTCTTACTGAGGCTGGTAAGAGAGGTTTTTGCATCCTGGGATTTTCTTCTTTTCAGCAACAGTTTCTTCCTTTTATTGTAAAGTTTGTTTATGGCAGGGGACCACCAGATTGGCTTCCTTTTTTTGGAGGAGACATCTTGGTTCTATTTGGGATGGCACGATTTATGCATGAGTGGATGTGCTTGTACAGTGCCTTAGTGTAGGACTCAGCAGTCGAACTTTCAGTTCCCATCTGCATGGGTGTCATGAAGTTTGTCACTTCTGACTTAAGCAGTATGAAGTTGGCTTTGGAGAAGTTTTTTATGGACGTTTCCTTACTGGGGGGGTGGGGTGGGATGTGGATGTTAAGGGTGATTAGCTTATGGTCTGACCTGACCAACGAGGGGGTGACCATAGGTGTGGAGCATCGATTTCCCATGTCGGTAATGACCAGGTCTAGGATATTGGAGCCCTTGGTGGGACTATGGATTAGTTGATCCAGGGCATTGGAATTTATGAATTCCAAGAACCGTTGGGCAACTTGAATGAATTCCAGATAAATGAGTCCAGTTCAGTGAAAGTGCATTTACATGAAAATGCACTTTCGCAAACAACACATCACCGAAGTTTGCCGTTTCCGGGATCCTGTGATCATTGTATATGGGAGGGGATTCTATAATGTTTATATCAGTTGTTATTGTAGAGTGTGGTGGTGTAGTGCAGTTTTGGAGTTAGTGGATATAAGTATCAGGGGTGTGGGGGATGCAGCCTCCTACATGGGGGGTGCAGGGGGGCTGCCCCCCTGCATAATTGTATTTGTTGTATTTGTTTTTTTTCTTCTTTTTATTCTTTTGCTTTTTTCATTTAGTGATGTGTTTTTTTGCAAAAGTGCATTTTCATGTAAATACACTTTCTCTGAACTGGAGGAACTGGACTCATTTATCTGGAATTCATTCAAGTGAGTTCTCGATGGGTCAAAGTGGAACCATATATATTGCACTTATCAAACACCTTTATAAAGTTGATTTCATGAATCTGTTCTTATATAAATGTATTGTTCTTTAGCATGCAACCTCTTATTTGTGTTGGCACTGATCTCTGGTTTGTTTTACAGGTCTATATTAGAACATCAACTTTTTACAACATTGAATGTTCTAATAACGACCACTATTCAGCGAATGCTGACAACATCGAACATGCAGAACAGTGATTTTTTTCCAAGGGAAAAAATTTGTTATTCCGACACACATACACACAACACAAATACACCAAACAAACAGCAATCCACACACATACACCTAAAATCCTACATCTAACCCTGCAATAAACTGTACACAAACCATTAGCTATCCACTTACCTTAACCCAAACCCTAAACCTAAGGTCCGTCACTATCGCACACTCACCTCACCCGCGCCCTAACCCTAACTCACCTACCCTGCCCTAACCCTCACGTCCACACAGTCGCACACTTACCTGACCCGCGCCCTACCCCTAACTCACCTACCCCACCCTAACCCTCACGTCCACACAGTCGCACACTTACCTGACCCGCACCCTAACCCTAATTCACCTATCCTGCTCCCTAACCCTCACGTCCACACAATCGCACACTTATCTGATCCCGACCCGTAACTTTCCACCACAGTGCTGAACATAGCAAAGCCACAGGAATGGCCAACCAAATTCCTTCCCTAGGAAGAAATTCGGTGTTCCGCAGCTTCGCTATTTTCAGCGTTCGCTGAATAGGGGTCGATATTAAAACATTCGAAGTTGTGAAACTTTGATGTTGTAATATAGACCCTTGTTTTACCACTCATGCCCAATAAGTGTTCATCATCTATCTGTACATTCATACCATTTGTGATTGCTTCCTATTAGTACCCTGCCTGCTAGAGTTTTTTTTTTTTTTTTTTACAGTTCTGCACGTCTGCTTATATGTGGTTCTATGCTGCTATCTCAGATGTTTTCATTTCACCAAGTAAGTCTGCCATTTTTTTAATGTCCTTCCATTCCTGGCATGGTTTCCTGAAAACAGGTTAAGAACTTATCTTTTAAAAAAATATTCATTGTCCTCATGTCCATCTCTGCAAGCCTTCCCTATGATTTAGTCTCATTGTGTGCACTTCTGTTAGATATTACACATGCTCTGCTTCACTCTTTGTCCTATGCCATGTACTATGCCATGTACCTCTGCTTGATTACACTTATAAGTGCATAGATTAAGAGGTGTGTACAACCACTGGGGCCTTTTTAAGCCTAGCCATGCATCCCATATCTCTGTTAAGTTCTAGTCCCCTTGATAATTATAAACAGGAGCAGGGGCATGAGAAATGAAATATTTACAAGCAAGGACCTGGGAGCTGAACCATTTACAGGCTGCCTGTGTCCATTAGAGATGTATGCCAAGCCAAGGATGAATTTCCTGTTCCCCATCCAGTTGTCCAAGTTACATTTAAATTGGGGTAGGGAGGAGCAAGTTCCAGATAAGTGGTAGTCTTTGGGATACATACCTGTCTCTCCTTCAGGTTCTACTTATTATTACAGGCAAGGTTTAAGCCTTTAGAATGGGTAATTCTGGAACTGTTTGCTTTGTGAATATGTAAGGGGTCCATGAGAGTAGAAGTTCGACAATGTTTGCATGCCAGCTAAAGATCTTCCCTCAACAGATTTTAGTGATAGGACTTTGAGGTGGTCTGCATAAGATGTGTTACTATTGCCCTATATTCTTTTGGCAAGGAACAGGAGTGGATGTTCCAGTCGTTGGATGTGCCTGGTTAGGTACATACCAAAGAGGCATTGTACTCAATGACAGGTCTGATGAATACTGGATACAGTGGAACAATGACTGGTCCTAGGTGCCATGCCTTTGTTTATAATTTACTCAACAATAGATACATGATGTTCAAAGGCTACACTACTGTCTATGTGTGTCCCCAAGTCCCTGATTACAAGGTTACCTACTATGTGGTGTATTGTCAATATGATAGTTAGCAAGGATGGATGATTTCCCAAAGGATACTATTATGCATTTTTTGGCATTTAGTTTTAGTCCATGAATCTGACACCAGTAATTTGTCTGTGTCGTCTAGTCCTGGAGAATGTTACTGTCAGCAGGGGATTCTATAGCTGTTCATAATTTGCAGTCATCTGCAAATTTAGTCAGCCAGAGGCCTTTGGCATTGGCCTTGACTTCAAAAAAGTATATGCCAAAAAGGAGTGATTCCAGGACTGATGTTAGTCACCGGCCACTTTGTAGTGGTGGGCTCCCCAGTTCTAACTTCATGAGTCCTGTCTGCGAGCCAGCTGGCTATCCTCTGGGAGACATACGAGTTTATACCTAATCCCTTCAGTTTGTCAATGATGCCCAAGTGGGGTATTACATCAAATACCTTGGCCAGGTCAAGGTAAGCAGTGAGAATCATCTTGCCCTTGCTCATTGCCTTGCTGACCTCAAAGAAGTTCTCCAGGTTGAGTAGGCATGACCTGCCTTTATGAAACCAAATTGGGTTGCGTCCAGGGTATGGGAGTTTCCTATGTCATTATGGATCATTTCTATGATAACTCTTTCCATGGTTTTGTGTATGAAACTAGTCTTTCTCCCTGTTTTTCCCATTGTCTCTAAATCTGCTTGCATATACTCATGCCACTGTTCTGTACCTCCATGCTAATCCATGCTAACCATGGTGTTTCCATTATGTACTTGTTTCCCAATGTATCTAGCATCAAACAATAATTTTTTAAATCCCCAATCTAGTGACACACCAAATAGATGGCTCTTTGGATGGCCATGTAAAAGTATTTTAAGATTCCCAGATGTGCACAGCACTGTTGCAAACATCTCCACTCTTTCTTATGTTGCTAGTAGTACTGTAGTCCACCCTACAGTGGCTCCTTAATAAACTGCAAGGTTTCCATGTGATTTATGTCTAGTACTTCTTTTTTTTAAAACAAGTTTATTGTTTTTAACATACAAAATAAATATCATAACAATTTTATACAAGTAATTAAAATAGAAATGGTTATAACATTCAATAAAATAACCAAAGTATTTACAAAGACATCCACTACAATCAAATCAATTATTTAAACTAAAATACCATGCTATTGAAGATAAGATTTTTTAACAGATTTTGTAAAGTATCCCATATAATATAGTAAGATGTTTTCTAGTAGTTCTTGATTTTATTGTCATCAATTCCATATGGCACACTACAGTCATAACATTTTTAAATTCATTAAACGAAGGAGGAGTATCTGAAATCCAATTTCTAGTTATTATTTTTCTAGCCACTGCTAGAATAGACCATAACAAGGGAAGCTTAACCTTTTTAACACTTTGAGGAACAGGAGTGTTGAATAATATAAGAGATTTAGAAATAATAAAATTATCTGTAAAAAGAGCCTGCAAAAAATCATTGATTGTCTTCCAATATTCTTTCAATTTTATACAGTCATAAAACATATGTGCCCAATCAGCATTAATTTCTACATTGCATCTTTTACATAGATTGTCTTTATTATTTATTTTATTCATCATCAAAGGTGTATAAAAGGATCTATGTAAAAATTTCCAAGTAAAAAGTCTCCAAATAATGGAAGAAGTAGTTTTATAGGCAGATTCCAATATATATTGTTTATCTTGTTGATTTGGTGATTCACCATTAATGGAAGTGAAATAATTCCAATAGGTATCTACACTGTAATAAGTTTCTTCTCTGATAATTTTATGTATGTATGAAAGCTTACCTTTATCAGAAACTTTATGTTGTAAATTTAATATCAAGTAATCAATCAGTGTTGGAATAGATTATTTAACTGTTATAGACATTAAATCAATTTTATTAATAAGATGTTGTCTAAAGGTCTGAACTTCTAACCAACAAGTTTCTCTCAGATCAAATTCTTGTTTTAAGAAGTCTAAATTTTTAACTTTATTATCAGATAGCAACTGATACCAGTACTTTAGATAATTTTCTGTGACTAAATGAGTTCCTTCAGAAGTGGATGACAAAAGCATACCTTGTGTATACATTATAGGGAATATAATAAAATTCCATTCCTTATACTTAGGATGCATGAATATAAAATTACGATAACTAATAATAATGTTTAATGGATAACTAACTATATATTTTGGTGTAATAGGTGAAATACAAAATTCTTTTAGTAACCATAACATGGAGTTATTTACAATCATATTTTTATGTGTTAAAGAGATTTTCATGAAGTGAATACTAATTAGTTCCCAGTAATATTTCCATTTTGCAACATATGACTGATATATTAACAAAGTAATAACTTTTATAATAGAAGAGATAGTATATAAGTTAAAGTCTGGAAAAGAAATGCCCCCTTGAGACCAGCTATTAGTATGTTTCTTTAATGCAATCCTAGGTCTATTAGGTGCCCATAAGAAATTTAACATTAGTGTATTCAATTTCTTGATAATTATTTTTGTAGGTGGGAGTATTATTGATTGTATTAAGTATAATATCTTAGGGAATATTATCATTTTAATAATTGTAAGTCTCTCTTCCATAGTAAAAAACATATTATTCCAGGTATTGAAAAGATTTTGTATATTAAGAAGACAGGTATTATAATTATTATGTATAATAGATTTGATATCCTTAGTTAATATTATACCTAAGTAAGTTATCTGACCTGAATTGGGTATATATTTACTAAAATCACTAATGAGAACATTTTTTCGTGTATATATAGGTAGTATTTTAATTTTTTCTTCATTGAATATTAAACCAGAAATATTTTTAAAATTCATCATTTTATCAAATAGGGACTGCATAGAAGAATTAGATCCTGCTGATGTAATTAGAACATCATCTGCAAAAAGTTGAATTTTAGATGTTGTATTTTCATCTATATCAAATCCTTCTATATCAGTACTGTTTCTGATCAGATTAGCCCAAGGCTCCATTATTAAAGTAAACAATAATGGAGAGAGTGAACACCCTTGTTTTGTACCTTTTAAAATGGGTATTTTTTGTGAGACATATGTTCCTATCTTAATGTAAGCCAATGCTCCTTTATATAAATGTTCAATTTGATTTACAAATGCATCTGAAAAGTTTGTGCACTTCAATAAGATAAACAAGTAGTCCCAACTTACTGAATCAAATGCTGAACTTATGTCGAGACTAATAAGTGTTAAATCATTCTTTCTCCTATTTGCAAAATCAATTAATGTTAGAGTTCTCCTTATATTATCAAAAGTATTTCTATTTACAATGAAACCTGTCTGATCTATATCTATAATGCCTGAGATGATTGTCTTCAATCTATCAGCAAAAATACTCATAAACATTTTATAATCAACATTAAGTAATGAAATAGGTTGATATGAAGTGCATCTAGTTGGATCTTTATTGGGTTTTAAAATCGGCGAAATAAATGTGTATTGCCAAGATGGGGGAGTTATTAACTCATTTTGGGCCAAAATAAAAACCTTATGTATTAATGAGTATGTACTTTTAGAAAGAATTTTATATATCTCTGGTATAATACCATCATTACCTGGTGCTTTGTTTGATTTAAGCTTGTTTATTTGTGTAACAACCTCTGTATATGAAATATTTTTATCCAATAGTTTAGTCTGTTGTTTATTGAGTTTTTTATTCATGTTTGTAGTTATAAATTTCTTTATTTTATCTTTAGGTTCCATGTTAATGTTATTATAATTAATTTTGTGAAAGTGATTTCTAAATTCATCTAATATTTCTGGTAGACTAGAAACATTCTTCTTTTTCCTTAGAGAGAAACTTTCTTTGATATGATTTTGCTTATTCAACCTTTTTGTTTTATTTTTAAGTCTATGTAAGTATTTGGGACTTATTGAGTAAGACAAAACTTGTATTTCTCTAAAGTTATTTTAACTTTATGAGTTAAAATTTCTTTGTATTTCTCATTTAGTTTGTTTATTTCTTCAATGACTTTTTGTCCATAATATTTTCTTTATTATTATGCTTATAAGAGTCTAATTTACATTGAATATCTAATAATTCCTTATCCCAAGATTTCCTTTTATTATTATACCATCTGATACTTTGTCCATATAGATATGATTTTAAAGCATCCCAAACATAAACAATGGAGACTTCAGGAGTATTATTTATGTCTAAAAAATGTTGCACTTCTGAAAGTATATAATCTTTATAGTCTTTTAGTTGAGTTAAGTATGCTGGTATCCTTTTGATCTGAACATTTTAAGTACTTTTTATCATGAACTCAAAGACAATTGAATTATGATCTGATATAGGACACAAAATGAATTTAGAATTAATTAATTCTGTCACCATCTGGTTAGAAATAAAGACTCTATCTATTTTTGAATAAGTTTTATATCTGTTAGAAAAAAAGGTGTATGGTAATGAATAACAGCTTCTAAAAGACTTTAAATTACTTGCATCAAAGCTTTTTTCTCATACTTATTATTTCCAGTTAAATAAAATATTTATGTACATAAATATGGTTACAAATCATACTGCATAGTTATGTAAATTCCCAGATATACTTAAATCATTGTGAAGAAAGCCATCTGTATTTTATATATCTGAACTGCTGCTTTAAAATAAGTCACATGACAACTTCTTCTAAACTAAAATCATAATGATATTTATGCTTATCAGTTAGATAAGTCAAATGAATTGTAGTATTATATATGTTTAAATCATAAGTATTTACATACATTAATATGTTGCAGTCATGTAAACTTTCAAAAACATATGTATATATGTTTTACTTTCTATGCCTTCTAAAATATCACACTTGCTTACTATGGGATACTGAATCATTTAAAATCATTATAACTTTCATATTTTATAAATTATAACATGAATAAGTAAGTAGTTTTAAAAAATAACTCACATTTAAATGTTATAAAGTTCATTTTCCATTGCAGAGTCGCATTTGCAGCAGTTCTACTTCCTGGTAGAGTGTTCTTCTTGAATCTGCGATGTGTCAGTGCGAATTCAGGGGTCAAAGTTCAAATTGACTGCATTCAGCTTCTATGCGTGAATTCTGAGTGTTGAAGCTTTTAAAACAACTCGAGGACACTATTCATGAGGTAACCCACATCCCAAATTGTCTCCCTTAACATTATGGTGGGAATTTTAATAAATGCAAGTGACTGACATTCATTTAGCAATACAAATGAAACTAAACAGAGTAAAACCTTCGCAAAGTATTTTACAAGTTATTACAGTCTCTATGACAGTGAAACTAAGCCCACAGTTATTAATATATAATACAACTAATTTTTTATGCCCCAATTCAATTTTTATACAAATCTTATTATATACATGTATCAGTATTATCAAAAGCATGTAAATGTACTTATATGAAAGAAAAAGAGAGAGAGAGAAAAGAAAAAAAAGAGAGTAGAAAATAAAAAGAGAGTAAGAGAAGAAAGAGAAAAGATAAAAAAGGAAGCTATAAAAAGTATCTACAGTGGAATATTACTTGCTGTTTATATTAATAAAGATAGATATGAAACATATTATTTACTACTATTTAGTTCTAATTATTAGTAATTAAATCATGACAGGTTATTTGTAAACAAGTATAAGCAATAGAATCATGGCAAAATAATTAGCAACAGTATTTAAACAGCATATATACTTTTTTTAAAAAAGAATTAATAAGTTATTATTCCACTTATAATATTTTCATCATACTTCTCTCCCTGCCCTCCCCCACCCCTTACTGAATGCATAATCTAAAAAGAATATTATTATTTAAAACAAGAAGAGAAAAAAAATGTATCAAATTACTAACCTTGGGTCTCTTTATCACAAAGAGAAACAAGTTGATTGATAGCTTGTTATTTGTTCCTCAGATATTTTGACTATTTATGAAACAAAAACAGTTCTTTGTACACAGAAAATAACTTCGATTAAATCTTTTTCAGAATATTTGTGGCTTTCTGGAGATGCAGTAACTGTATTTAAAGAAATTAATAGTGAAGAAAAAAGAGAGAGAGAAAAAAAAAAGAAAAAACATAGAACAAGTCATTTGTTTTTTAGTCTTTTTTTCTTCTCTGAAGTCTTCCAAGAAGCTTCTGTTGCCAATCTCTTTAATGAAGGACTAGCCCATTCCATTTCCTCTATTTTATCCAAAATCTTATTTTTTTTTATATACAGCAATGCAGAGTCTAAGTCTTCAAAAATTCTAGGGCCATCAGGTAGAAAGATTTTTAGTTTGGCAGGAAACAGAAGGTAGGTTTTAAACTGTGCTTTCTTAAGCTCTCTTATTAATGGCAGAACAACTTTTCTTTTAGTTATTACCAAGGAAGAATAGCCATTGTCAAAACGCACAGTTGCCTCATTAATTTTAACAGGTGCTTTAGCCCATGTAGATTTAAGTACCATTTCTTTGTCATAGGATGATAGAAATCTAACTATAACTGATCTAGGATACTTTTTGTTAGAGTTAAAATTAGATATGGATCTATGGGCTCTTTCAATACCAAAAGAAAATGCTTCTGGCAAGTCTAAAGTTTTGGGGAGCCATGTATTTAAAAAAGAAGTAATATTGTTACCTTCTATATTTTCCGGCAGTCCAAAAATCCTAATATTATTGCACCTAGATCTGTTTTCCAGGTCATCAAGTTTAGTTTGTAGATGTGTGTTCTGTTTCAGCAAAAACTCAATGTTGATTTCTTCTTCCTGGATTCTATTCTCCATGTCATTTACACTCTCTTCTATGCCTGTAATCTGAATCTTCTGTTGTTGCAAGTTTAGATGTAACAAATCTATTTGTTTTGTAGTTTTTTCTATGAAGTTATCAATTTAAGTATCCAGTTTGTCCATTTTGGTAGTAAGTTGCTGAATTGTAGTTATCAGAGACTGAAACTCTTTCTTGATGCTGGAATCTTGAGAATTTGTCTTACTGGAACTCATTTCAAACAGAGAAGCTGACGAAATTTCCAAAGTGTTTTCTGACAGGAATATTATTGAAATTTTCTTTCTTTTTTTAGATATTATTCAAGAAACAGATATTCCAAACGTATTTAGAAAGAAAATTACTTCATAAATTAATTTTTAAAGTAATTATTTCCTGTCAGTGCTGTGAAATTGGTGGAGCTGAAGAAATCTGCTGCTATCCTGTGTTCATCCTTGGCCACCATGTCTAGTACTTCTGAAGGCCCTTCCTTTCTGACGATATCCTTTATTTACATTAATTTTTTCCCCGTTAACTTTTTTGGTGCATTAATAATTTACAAGTTGCCCATCTTCCTTGTAGAATGTTTCTTTAATAGTGTCCAGATATTCTGTAATCTGACCCTAGATATGTTTGTAATTAAGTTTAATTATATATAGTCATTTATTTTGTATTTTCAGTGTAAGAGTTGACTACAGTGTTCCCCCTCTGCATTTGTAGCTCAAAAGTCCTTATGTTCTTGCTAGATTTTCATTATGTGAATTATTATAAAAAAAACAGTTTGTCAAACATGTTTTGCACTACAGCTCAACAAATGTCAACTTTCGAAAAAATACACTGCCAAAATTGTATAATGTTTGCACACATTTTCTGTCTTTCTGATATACATAAACTTTCCCACCTAGCTACTTTGATTGGAATAGGAACAACCTACCAAAAGGATATCAACACAGACCAAATTCAGCAGAGAAAGTAAAGATATGGGACATGTTTTATAATACAATTAAGTGTTAGACGGATTATCCTTTTCATTTTCTGCAGAAAAAGTCTTCTGAATACTCACTGAAAAATCTACATTTAATTTTACTCTATAAAATACACAAGAATCAGCAACTGAAATATCATCTGCAAAATTATATCCCAGTAACAGGAGTCAGGTCAGTCCAGGAAGTGCTAGAAAACAAAGGTTATGTCATACATTTTATTAGATCAACACAATGGGTTGTTCCTTTAAAGGCACAATTGCCACCTATGTTCTCTAATGGTTATTGACAGTGGATCAGCATTATGTTCTCCCATTTTTGTGGAATCTCCATTCAGTGAGTAAAAAACAATCCATCAAAGTAAAATGCATTTTAGAATGCTCTTTGTATTATTCTCATATAATGCACTGAACATTGGCATATATAGACATGTTTGTGCATTTAAAATAAGTTGCTGCAAATGAAAAATAATAGGTCTAATAAGTACACAATATTAGATAATACAGCTGTCATATTGCAAGTCTTTGTTTTCTAAGAAATCTACTATAATACATCTGAAATGGACAGACATAATTTATACAAAATATTCATAGGTTCATAGGTGTGTACTAGGCTAATGGCCCTGGAGCCTTTACAAGCCTAGCTCCAAAAAACTTCCCAGGCACCGTGCTACCTGATGTTAGTTCACAATGCCCCAGTATCCAGTAGGGCAACTGGAGTGATCCCTGGGATGAACTTTCTGTTACCCATCCACTTGTCAAGATTTCTCTTGAAGAGGGTCAGCGAGGTGCTCTGCTTGACTTGAATGGGAAGCTTATTCCAGAGGAGATTAACCTGTCCCTCCAGCATGTTCTGTTAATTGTGGTAATGAGATTGTGATATCTGGAGTGTGTGACATGGGGGGGATTGGGATTTCTTTAGGTGTATCATTTCAAGTAGGGCTGGGTCGGACATGGCTTTGTAAGTCAAGTAGAGATCACCTCTAAGTAGACGATAAAAGACTGAAAACAGCTGAAGTTTCTTGAGTCTGTCAATGTAGGACATGTGTTTAAGGCCTAGGATCCTTTTTTGAGGTACTTTTGTGGCCTCTCTAGCTGTTGTAGGTGTCTGGTCAGGTACATGCCAAATGGGGAATTATATTTGATGACTGGTCTAATGAGGGATGAGTAGAGAGGGATGATGACCTCTTTCTTCCTGGATGTGAAATCTTTGGTTATAAGATGTGCCATGTAGAAGGACTTTCTGACCACAGTGGCAATGTGGTGGTAGAAGATGAGGTGGCTGTCGACCTGGGTGCCTAGATCTCTTATGGCCACTTCAATGTTAAGTGGGCTCCCATCAATGTGGTAATGTGTGGGAACTGAGTTTTTTCCAAAGGGGATGATAATGCATTTTTTGGCATTGAGCTTCAGGCCATGGTTCTGACACCAGTCATTGGTCTCAGAGAGGCCCTTTTGTAGGATGCCTGCATCACTTGGGGAGTTGATAATGACTCATAGCTTGCAGTCATCAGTGAACTTGGTCAGCCATAATCCTTCTGTGTTGGCCTGGACTTCTGAGAAGTAGATGCCAAACAGGAGAGGGCCCAGGACAGAGCTCTATTAAATGGTTATTAAACAAATATAAGTTGCTCACGTGCTAGACAAAATGGTGTACATCTCTTCTTCACCAATTAGAAAAGTATTTTAGTTTAAGTAAGCAGTTTGCTTTCAGTAAGTAAAAGTGTTTATTCCAGTTCAGAATGACAACTGATTCAGTAGGACCAGCTGATGCCTCTGAACATTCAAATGCAATCTTAAAATTGCCATCCCCATGCAAAAATAGAATGGAAAAAGTGGAGAGTATTTCTAACCTGAAATATGGATCTGGATCATTTACAGTTTCTTTCATCATATCTAAAGTTTTTGTGCTCTGGATAAATATTGCCTGGAAGCAAAAAATACACTTCTCAGAAATTTGTTTTGACATTAGAATGTCGCAGTTACCTTACAATTAGCCATATAAAGCCAATTACTCATGCTCTTAATTTTGAATTCATTGTATAGTTATGATTTAAAAATTTTGAAGTCTTTTTAATTGGCAGTAGGACAGGTGAATAGCCTGGACATAAAACTGTACTTCTTACTCTAGATTTTTATATTTAAAACCACACTTCTATGCATGTGAATGCCTCTGATGCTTACACTGCTTTTCTACAGGGCATAATCTGCAAGTTAATGATTTGTTTGACCTACAGTGTAGCTGAAACCACATTCTGTATCTACCAAAGAACTATCAAAATCGGATCTCCTGAAGCTTTTGTTTGTAAATTGTGTCAGTACCCAAGTCATAACATACATTACAGTGACCAAGAAAAAGATGATGACTGTTAAGTGATTAGTCTCAGAAAGAGGGGAAGACATTGATATGAGATTGACATACCCCCTTCTTTAAATGCACTTCATCTGGCACAGTGATAAAAAAATCATTTTCAGGATGCAGAAGTTTAAACGTTACCTGGGACTGCAGAACAATTTATTCCTGTCATGTTTGTCATGTGAACATTTATTTATTTTATTTATTTATTTGCAGTTGTTTAATCAGGATAGTCCATTGGGCCTAAAGAACCCATTTTCAATGGAGTCCTGGGGAGAAAAGCTCCACATACAGATTATACAAAGATTATATTCCACATACAGATTATACAAAGGTTATGTTACACACATAGTTTATATGAGAAATTGAAGAAAAAAACATTGTAGAAATTCTGATTATAAGTTAAAAAAAAAATATCAACAAAAACAAGTGATACAGGCATCATTTTTTTTTTTTTTTTGCTAAAAATTTCAGGGTACAAATAAGGAGTTGTATGATAGGAGCCAGCATGAATTTGCTAGCTGGGATTTGAGAAAAAGGAAAGAGGAAAAGTATTGGGAGTAGAGAGTAGGTTATGAGGGATGTGAACAGGAGCATTCCCAAGAGGATGTTAAATGAGAGTGTAGAGATTTTTTAAATTTAAACGATGGCAGGCAGAAACTAGGGCTTAAGGCAGTGGGGTATTCAAATGAGGGGACTTATACTGAATCACAGGTTGGAGGGGAAGGTTTCTAAGTGTCAGACTGCACCTAACCGTGTAGGTGCTCTAACAACATTGTGTAGACAGGAGGAGCAAGGAACATGAAAAGGGGGTGTGTCATGCTTTCTGGAAGCACATTGGAGCCCTGTTGGTTGGTGTCTGCTTAGCTAAGCACAACTAGGAGAGGGGTTGTGTCTGAGGCTGTGTATTCACACTCCATGAACTGAAGAGAGTGTGCATGTACAGGAGAGGGACATATCTTGCTGCTTACACTACCAACAGGCTGGCAGAGGAAGGGTAGAAGAAAAAGGCAAAAGGAGTATCAGAACAAGGAAAATACTGTATAAACTAACAATATGGGAGTCTGCAACCCATAGCTGGCCAATGAAATCACTCGAATAATACAGCTGACAGGTGGCTGCAGAGCTCAAAATGGGAAGACATGTAAAATAGAATTAAAGGGCAACAGCACAAAATAAAGGTGAACTGATGTAGAAATCAGAACTATGGGAGTCTTGTAACTCAGAATGGTCTCTGCAAATATAATACAGCTGGCAGTTAGCTGCAGAGCTGTAAATATGAGGAGAAGTAAGTAAATATTAATTACAAAAAGGGCAACAGCAGAATAAAAGCAACCATCCACAAATCACCAGTAATGTTTCTAACACTCACAGTGGCTAAATCCAAGCCATGAGCAAGTAAGCTGGCATCTGGAATGAATCAGAAACAGTCATTCTAACAGGCAGCAGTAGCATCACATCCCATATGGAAACACCCCTCAGTCTGCATTTTACCAAAACCTCTGCACCTTCGGGGTAAACCTGGGAATTTAAACTGACAAAATGCTAGGGGCTGCCATTCCTCGGATACATCTCCATGTGCTGGAGGATAATGGTGATGAGGAGGATAAAGCTACTAACCGCTGCAGACCCAGGAGAAGGGGTAGAGTGTTCAGACCCAGGGTGACCTATCAGGGTCTACATGACCTGGAGATTGTACAGCATTAGAGGGTGGACAGGGACATATGTCAGCAAATTGTGGAGCTGTGCCGGCATTGCATCATATCCAGAACAAACAGAGGGGAACCCATCCCACCGGATACTAAGGTATGTGTAGCCTTAAGAATACTAGCTACAGGTACTGTCCAAACACCTACAGGGGATATCACTGGGGTGTCATAGGCATCTGCATCCAGAGTACTTCATCAGTACTTGGATTCCATGCTACCACATGTCCATGAAAACATCCACTTCCCTAACACCTGTGAGGAATTCACCAGCAATATGTGCTTCTTCCACCATGTAGCTGAATATCCACAGGTACTGGGTGCCATACACCACACTCACATCCACATCAAAGCACCACCCAGTGAGCAGGGTAGGGTCTACATCAACTGCAAGTGCTTGCCTTCCATCAACTGCCAGGTTGTGTGCGATGCCCAGGGCATTATCATGCAAGTGTGTGCTGGCAGCCCTGGAAGCTATCATGACTCCCGCATCTGGAATTCCTAACAGCTGTATTAGGCATTTGCCAGGGGGGACATCCCAACTGGCCATTTAGTGGGGGATGCTGGCTACGCACTGGAGCTGTGGCTGATGACACCCATCAGAGATGCACACACGCCCAAACAAGAATGCCATAATGAGGCACATGCACAAACCAGAATCATTATAGAGTGTGTGTCTGGGATGCTCAAGTCACGGTTCCACTGCCTTGACATATCTGGTGGAGCCTTGCAGTACTCTCCAGCTACATGTGGACAAATGTTCACAGTATGTGCCATGCTACACAGTATGTATAACAACATGGGGAGGGGGCACACAGCCCACCACCATTGCTAAGGTCACCACAGGCACAGAGGGACTTGGAGGATGAACTTCTTGACCCTGACCCTAGAGGCAGACAGAGGCATGCCCAGTATGCCTATGCCATGGCAAAGAGGCAATGCATAGCACACACACACAATGACACTGCAGGGACCCAGGGACTGATACCTCACTCTGACTCCCATATACAGTAGAAGGGATGCCAAACATGACACTACCTGTACTTTACCATGTATAGGGAGTGTACTACATGCATCCCACATAGTCAGGCTACCGGCACCATCCTCAATACCACCCCAGGCACAAGGTATGTCACCCTTACTATCAATTACTGAATGGAGTACTATATTCTGATAGTCATATCTATGCTATGGATGCAAGCATGCAAGTGAATTGCTCGGCCAAATGGGATAGCAGCAAATAGCTGACAGTTATATGTGACAGCATGAAATCCATAACCAATACTGGTGTCCCCGTACTAGGCAGTAGTACTCAGGGTGACAAATCCCACTGCAGTACATGTGGTGGCTCGACTAACTGTGGGTGTCCACAAGTCACACACTTGGATGTCAATGAGCATTCCCATTCCCACCCCCCAGCCTCACCCAACAGGACAGGTGTAGATGACCGGAAATAAAGGTCGGGCAAAGCTCCACAAATGCTGGCAATGGTGAACAGCCCGCCTACAGACCTACACAGACATACCACAACAGGCCTGGCAGTTGCAGTATAGTTCTGAAGAGTAAAATGTCTAAAACTGAAATGTATGCCATTACAATCTAGCTTGAGTACTCCACTGTTATGCCTCCAATCAGCAAGTTAGGGCACAATTCAAAACTAAATGGAAGCAAACAGAGTTATAACTGAAATACCAGTGCAGTCAGTGCAAATGTAGAAAGTTGTCAGGTGTGCTCCCCCAACCCCATGTATAAATGGCAGTAACATGTAAGTTTGTAGAGTAATATCAGTGGAGCACAGAGTGCCTGAGCTGTCCCAATCAACATAATAACTGGTGTATGTCCACTATATGCAGGGGTCAGTGTGCCAATCTTTTGTGAGTGTTTAATATTGTCTGGAAGTGGACATCATGTAGTCCTGGATGTTGTGCCTCAGTGGCCTAGGTACAGTACTGTGTTTGACAGGGCCATGTTCCAACAACTGCAGTGCCAACCAATTTGCTTCTCAGCTACACCTATGTTACTAGTTGTATACACTCACTATCCAGATGTCAATATGTGTTACTGTCAGAAAGCTGGACAGGCTATGAACAGGGGTCCATACATAGAAACAGTACACAGGTGGAAGAACTCTACGCAGTGTCTAGAAAGTAACTATGAACTACACACACCTTTGGAATTAAATATAGAGGTTAGCATCACATTAGTTGCCTGTCTAATATGGAATACTGGTTGTCTGCCTAATCACTGGAAGCCCACATAGACCACAGTTATAAAGTAATGACACACTGCTGATGTCCACATACAAGGCAGGAGAAGGTCGCAGTCATACCTGTGAGTCAGGTGCCATAAGCTTCCATATCACACATGCACTCAGTCCACCACCCCCCACAACAACCACAGGTATTTCATCAGTCATATCCTTGCTGTTGGGAATGATGTCAGAATCAGCACACGTCTTTTATGGAATACACATAGGATGCAGCATGCTGACATGGCATCCCATGCAGGTGTGTCCCTAGCCATAGGTAGCACCCTGCACACATCCAGACTGATGCATCACTATGAACTAAAAGGATTGCCAGGAACACCTCACGTACTTGCCCATGTCACCCCAGGGAAATCCACTGGCTTGCAGCCTGGTAACATATGAGTGACAAAATGCAGTGGCCTGCATCACTCCCATGTGGCCTGCAGGCCTCTGGCAAATGGCCATGGCTCACCCATAGTGCCATCATATGCTTTACCCATAGTGCCATCATACAGAATTTCATAGGGTCCTAACTAAAAACATAACACATTCAGCAGAAAACAAATGCAAGCCCATGCTGACAAATGCCAGTAGCATGGCTCTCCATGTCCTAGTGCAAGAATTGTGGACCAAGGCATAAATACTGCTGTGATAAAGGTCAAACTATAGAAATACAGCTGATATATTGCTCCCATACTGTTGGGAAGAGGATAGAATTACAGAGAGGGAGCATAAAATCATGGATATCATGGAGTGTGTGAAGTCTGAAACTCGAATGTCTGCTCATACTTCCCCCTGACTACAAACCCATGAATGCATAACCACAAACCTGCTTGTAAACCACAATGTGAAGGGAAATCCACCAGATATATTAGCCCTGCCTTTTGATAACCTGGCCAAATCTGTACAGCTGAGAGGTATGCCCACAGCAGGATATGGCCATTCAGTTAAGTTGAGAAATGCACAAGAAGGGGATCCCCAGCCAGCTTAGCACCAAGGTGCTGGATCATTTACACAGACCCATCACTCAATTGTGCCACAATGTCTAGTCTTCACCTCACAATATTGGTCTCTGCTGCATTGCTTTTATATTTCCCTGGTAAACAACTGTGAGCAAACAATGATATCTGTCAGTAGTTGGTGACACAATACATTACACTGTAAAACAGTACATATGTCCAACAGTTTATGCTAAAATATAACATGTTACACAAGCAAAACAGACAGTAATGGGAAATGTAGTTACACACAGTATCCCTCCATGTTTGAACCAATTGTGTCTCCATATTGGCAATCTATCTACAGATATCCTGCAAAAATAGCTTGCTAGGTGTAGCTGTAGCACACAAAACCATGGACTGGAGTACAAGTCTCCCTGGAATGGATCCCCACAAGTAATATAGAAGGTCATACTGGGCATGCCCCTACACTTAGAGAATGGATCCCCATACTCAATATAGAAGGTCATACTGGGAATGCTCCCACACTTATAGAAATAAAGCCCATGTCTGACACCACAGTTGACCACAGATATCTGTTATCTGCAAATGTCCATGCACACACACCAAAATGTAAACTGTAACTGCTTGGTCTTCACACACACACACACACACACACACACACACACACACACACACACACACACACACACACACACACACACACACACACACACACACACACACACACACACACACACACACACACACACACACACACACACACACACACACACACACACACACACACACATTGGACAGGAAAACCCACAGCCAGCTGTAGGTGACAGATATGTGGTAAGTTCCCATATGTTTTGTGTGATATGCACACATATCTAAGACCAACATACTACAATAATTCAAACATACACACACATGCACATGGGGAAGAGAGACACAGACAGTGAGAGAGACAGTACTGCTATGAAGCCTTTTCCACACAGTGCACATCCCATAGTTCCACTCTACACTATCTACTGATGTATATCACCTTATATGTACCTTCAGACAAGCCAAGCCTCAGATCTGTAAGCTCAATAGCGCTGATAAATCCATAACTTATTAAAGCAAATAAGTAGATAGGTAGGGTTTTGAATCTTGGTTCTGACAACTGTGTTTGTGAAGGAATTGCTGTTTTACTCCATCCCCACCCAGTACACATCCCATTACCCAATATCAAAACATATGTGCTGCAGTCAGTCACTGTACAAATTCCTTTTGTTAGCCCACAGCCCTATAGGCTCTGTTGTGCTTCTGATAACTGTGCAACAATAGAGTACCAATAACTATTTATGTAGCAGTCATAATCACAGTCTTGTCAAATGGAAAGTGTGTCTGTTTGTGTGTGTGTTTGTAGGTTAATGATTCTGAGGCCATTCCCACTCACTCCTTTTTACATTGCCCTCTGTTATCACTGCTGCTGATGTCACTCTTCATTGAGGATACCTTTGGACAGCTCTAAAATATGTAAGCTTCGTGGTGCGTCTGTTAAATGTATAATGCAGTGCAGTAAAACTAGTCAGGTAGGAGTTCTAATCTCAGTCCTGGCAAATGCAAAAGTGTATTTGCTTGTGTGAGAGCGTCTGTAGTTGTAGAGAGATGATTTTGAGCCCACTGGCACTTACTACACTTCTGTTTCCCCTCCTTTATCATTGCTGCTGATTTCACTAACTGTTAAAGATACCTTTCGACAGCTTTCATACATGCAAGCTTTGTGGTGCATCTGATAAATGCGGAATGCTATAGTGCTGTGAGCTTGTTAAGTAGGAGTTCTAATCTCAGTCCTGACAAATGTAAAAGTGTGCTTGTTTTCGTAAGAGTGTCTGTAGTTGTGGAAACGTGATTTTGAGGACGTTGGCACTTACTACACTGTCACTCACCTTTAAAGATACCTTTGGACAGCACTTAAATATGTAAGTGTTTTGGCACGTCTGCTAAATGCATAATACTATAGTACATTAAACTAGTTAGGTAGGGGTTTGAAACTCGGTCCTGGCAAGTGTGTGTCTCTGTAGTTGTGTCATTAACATTGTGATCCATATCCCTTGGGGGGGTTAACATTGTGACCCATAACCCTTGGGGGGTGGGTTTTGATGCACTTTTGTGTGGTCCACCCAACAAACTACCAAATGTCCACTGTACAGGGCCCACTTTTGTGGTAGCTGTGGACCCTCTTCAGTCTTATAATCTGTTTGTCATGTGATATTAGTATAGAACAATATGGACTCCAAAACAAGATTTCTGACCCTTGTAGTCCTGTGATACAATTCCACACTCAGGAATCATAGGCAAACACACTCATCTATTCATTAATTCCTATGTCACTCAGTGGTCTGCAAATGGGCTCACAGATGGATGTCACAGTGTGAAAGCAGTGGACTACATGTCAGACTGCAAAACCATCATGAGTGGTGTCAGACTGCCAAACAGTCATGTGTGTAGTACCACAGGTTCTTGTCCTGTGTCCAGTCTTTTGCACTGACACCTCCACTTGTTGTCAGAACACTGGTCTTAGTCTTAATGTCAAGAAATGAGTCCCAATCCCCTGTTGAATCAATGTGTTGTCCAAAATGACCACATTGTTGGTAGTCCAATGGAGACAGATGTCCTTATAGGAAGTCTGTCAACACAGCTTGACAGCAACCTCTCTTTTGACCACCACACTGCCACAGTGGAGAGAAAGTCCTTCCATGTGGCACATTGCATAACTAAGGGTGTGTCATCCAGGAATGAAGAGGTCAATGTCTCCCTCTACTCCCTGCTCATTAGGCCAATCAGCAGGTCCTGTGGCCCATTTGCCATGTAACTCAGTAGACACCTTCAACAACTGGGTAGGCTGGAAGTGTACCTGACATGTATGACCCTATGCATGAAACAACTGTCTGTTATGTAAAGAGCCCAAAATCTCCAAGTGTTCTCGGTCACATATTGGCTACTTACAGGCAATCCCTGCTTGACTGATAATGCCATGTCTGCCCAGCGGTGTTACAAATGCCACAACTAGGAAACCACAATCTGTATGCACCACATGGCATGGATACCTCAACCGCATTACCACATTCAACAGAACATGCTTGAGGACAAGTCCACAACCCAGACAATGATCATGTTATGTGATATATGTTGCATACATGTCAATCAAAGCACCTCACTGGTCCTCTTCAAGAGAAATCCAGATGGGTGGATGGTGAATATAACTGTCACCCTGGGGATCACTTAAGTGGCAGTAGTCTATAGATGGCATGCTGACAAATGTCAGGTGCCATGATACCAGTGTACTCACATGCCCTACTCTTGTCATATCTCCATGGACATTAGCCTGGTACACACCCAGGGACACCTGCACCAATGGACCTCAGTACTGACAAATGTGTCTGTGTGCATTACTGAGTATAACAGTGTTTGTGAGTTTGTAAACTTGTAGTTGAAAATAGTTTGAGGACCTCCTCACCCACTGCACCCCCCAGTGCTATACTTAGAAAGGGCTGCTGCTGTACTGCACTGTAAAGGTACCTCCTGACACCCTTCACCCTATGGTCTACCTTGAGTTGCAGTACCAGCATAACACTGTTCTACCAATGAGCAGACAGGTGTGGGTTACCCTCTGAGTCCTAGCATATGTGAGTATGTGTGTGTTTATGTGTTTGCAAGTATGTGTGAGTGTGCATATTTGTAGGGGACAGCATTCTGAGGCTCCATTCTCCAAATACACTGCACAGTGCCATACATTACAAGGGATGGCGATGTCGCTCACCTTAGGAGAGCCATGGGACAATCTTCACCCTACTAGCTTTGTGGCATGTGCAATAAATGCACATCAGTGTAATAGCAATAATTACATAAGCAGGTAAAGGTTTGAATTTCATTCCTGGTAAATGTGTGATTGTGGGTTTGTCATTGCATTATCATGGGTGTGAGTGAGTACTATATGCAATGCAGGTGGGGTGCTTGGTGTAATATGTTTACACCATGGTACCCCCAGTAAATGTCCCAAGGTCCACTGTATGATGACCACTGTCACCATCAACCATACAGGTAACTGGTGACACTCTTCAGCCCAATAAGGCATGTGCTGTGTGCCAAAACTCTGTAACAGTATGGACTGAATGATGAGATAGGCAGAGCTGCTAACTTCAGGTGTGGCAAATGTCTGTATGGCTATATCTGTGTTGGTCATTGTGTATATTTTTGTAGCTGATAGTATTTCCTGGCCATTCTCACCCAGAATATCTCCCATTGCCATACTGTGCAAGGCCAGTGGATGTTGTTCACCTTAGGGGGACTGTGGAGCACACTTCACCCTACTTTTTCCATGGCATGTACAATAAATGCAGAGCACTGGAATAGCAAGACTTAGGTGGGTAGTGGTTCTATTCTCAGTTGTGCCAAGTGTGTATGTTTGTGTGTGTGAGATCAGTATTCTGACTGTGTGTTTGAGTGACAAATGTGGCCATGGTTTACAGTTTTACACCATTGTAATCCCAGCACATATGCTGTCCTATGACCTGTCCATCCACATGTGTGGAATCTGCCAGTTCTCTGGCTATAGAACGTGTATGCACACTATATAGTTCTCTTATATTTACACTACAAACATGCGTATCATACTCATATTCACAGGTAGCATATGGATATGTACAATATCCCTGTAGTTGGCCTAGCAGTGGCACAATCAGTAGTGTTTGACAGAGACTCCAGTGTTTGTCATGTGTGAGCTGTCCTTTCCTGGGATGAGTTAGGGTCCTGAGTTGTGTTCTATGTCACAGCAGAGAGAGGCAGATGCCATAGGTGTTGTTTAACAGGTCATCAATACAGCAAGTCTCAGTCAGACATAACTCTGTCAAAATCCTATTTCCTACTATTAGAAAACACATACTACAGTCACTTATATGCTGACTTGTTTCACATACCATTTTATTGTTTCACACTGCACTGGGTAGTATCAGCAGGTTGTTCCACGTTTTTCTGTTTCCCAACCTGGAGTACTGGTAGACATATGTTTAGAATAGGCATCTGCATGCCCTTTGTAGGTAATGCTCTTGACCAGGTGATGGCCTGTGGACCAATTGGTGTTTCCCACTTGCTAATTGCATGCAGAGCAGCTGGATAATTCCTCCAATAGCCAATGTGGTGGCAACACACTTGTATAATTGAGTACTTAATGTGGGCATTGTCCCTTTGCATTGACTGTGAGGAACACATCCTGGAGGTGTATAGCTACTGAGTTGTACACACACCAGGTGGGAATAACTCTTACAACAAGACTCATGGAGACAGGCCAACTAAATGGTGGAGAACGTGACTTAGGAACCAGTTGTGAATATTGCTGTTATATGGAGTGAATACTGCTAGTTTTACAGGCTTTGTGTGCACTTGCTCCTTCTGCGTGGATGTCAGTCTGGCAAAGTTATGTGTCTGCATAACTCTGAACTGTAGGCCTATCCACATAATGGCCAGAGGTTTGCCTGTTATGTTTTGTGTGTTATCCAGACAGGTCTTGTCCTTGGAAAATCAGTGGCATACTCTGGTTATTGCTGCCAGTAAATGGCAACATCCATGTGTGTGTCTGACTTCATATCCCTCAGAATAGAGATATTGCAAACAACCCTGTAACACTAGCAACTTTCTCAGCATATAACAGCAATATATCAAATATGGCCCTGTGTTTGGACTTCTGACCTCCACTTATATGGCAGGCATTGTCCAATTGTCATGCAGTAGAAGGTTGATAGGTATGGTCTATCAGTATTTAGTGCTGACATTCCTGCTATCATCCCAGTGATGTTGTGGAATAATACACATTAAGTGAGGTAGGGGCCATACATATGAGTGCAAAGGCTGGACAGCATGTAGAACCCTGTACAGTCAAGAGGTGGGCCTGTGGAATAGTAGGACATGACTTAAAATCAGCCTGTTAGAACATGTGAGAGATATTAGTTATTACATGGACATACGTTCTATAGTTATTACTTGTCATACATTTCACCATGGGGACTGTAGTGGGTTACAATGTACTTTTTTGGAAAAGGTCTGTTTCCCAGTTTCATCAAACACTTAGAACCATTGTTATGTGAAGAATCAATTTACATTGTATCATTTGATACTGTATCTCCTATGGGGTTACCTGAGGAGTGTAATTGGAGGCTGTTTAAGAGCATACATAATTAAGTGTCAATTGCTTCCTGTATTTCAGGCAATTATGTTTAGTAATGTTGTAATACTTGAAGGCAAAACACAGTAAAACATTTGTGTGTATTGATGGCTGGTTGTCTGTTGTTTTACTGTCCTCAGTCATTTCAGTTATATTGCTAAGATGCCATTGTGTGTCTGGCCATTGCGTATGGTGTATCCTGATTTTGTAGCAGTGTACTGTGTATTTAGTTCTACTGTGTGTGTGTGTGGGGGGGCAGCAAATGTCAATGGCATGGGTCCCTTTGTGTCATTACCAATGTGTTTGTATGTCCATAGACTGGTTCCCCCCACTTCATCTGGCGTGGTCCAGAATTGGCTCTGACAGTGCTGCAAGTTATTGACAACTAAATCAGTCCTTTTTCCACAGTCTTCCTTCCCTATGATAAACCGACTGCAATGCATGCTGTGGTTGAGAACATCATAAAATAGTACGGCTCAGTGGCTTAGTGGTTATATGCTTTGACTATTGTGTACAGGTTCCTGGGTTCAAGACCTGCAAGGGCTATATATTTTGTTCAGGCCAGGTGTATATTATTTCCTTTACATAACATGCCTATATGTGCAATCATTTCAGTAGCAATGGGTGTGACTGTACTGTATGGGACACATGTATATATGGGTGGTAGGACATGTGATATGCACTCACACATCCATTGTACAGCAGCTACACTACATGGAGACACAAATAATATACCAAACATTTGGCTATTAAAATAATAGTAATTAGTTACCTGGAGTCTGCATGTCCTCCCCGTGGTCGAGTGACCTCCGAAAGACATGCGTAAATGGGCGTGCCTTCACTGAAGGTTGGGCATCAGGCTGGCAACTCGGAACCATAAAAATCTACTGCCAATCATTAGCGGACCGAAGTTCCACTGTGGCGACCCCTAACCAGGAAAAGCCCAAAAGACAAACAAGTTACCTTTCCTGTAACTAGTCTAGTCCAGATACAGAGTTGTTGTATCCAGGACTGTATATTAGCTTCTGAGTGTTGCCCAAGTCTCCTCTTCAATGTGTCATGTAGATATGCTAGTTCTCTCCTCTTCTGCACTTTCAATAGCATATTACTTTAGCACTTTACCAGATGTCTTATAGCAAGTATTTTACCACACAAATATGCTAACAGCACTAAGCGTTCTATGACAAAACAGCTCCAGTAATTATTATTAATGGCAAACCCTCCAGGAATGTCTACAGGTCAGTTCCCTGTGCTTTCACCTATTAACCTGCTGAACTTGGCCATCCTGAGGCAATGTCACAACTGCCTCATGTACACTGACAATCCTCATCTCTTACATCTCTTCACTCAGACTTGCAAGAGATGCACCTATACATCCAAATTGGAAGCCACACACTCCCCTGCCAAGACCAGAATATTTGGTCAATAGTAGAAGATCAACACTCTACATGGAACACATAGCCCTCAAGAACACACACCAGCATTACCTTCATATAAAAACACAAACCACACACCCACCTTTGTGTAGGTTCTCAATGAAAAGTTTGACAAACAGCAGAGACCACCAAGGTGGACATGCACTCCACCACCACCACATAACAATAATCACAAGACACATATGTCTCCTAAATAGTGTGCCACTCAACCAAAGTGCCTAAGGCAAAACAGCATGGCCAAAACTATAGGCATAGTTGATTTGATAGTGAGGAACAGTGATGTTCCACTCACTAGGTCAAAAAAGGAGAAAGTCACAGTCAGCTGGCTGTTGGCACCAGGATCTACCACATATCACACACACTGAGGTCCCCCAACAACAGGTACGCATACGATGCTGTCATTGTACATGTGAGTTTGAATGTCCTGAAATGTACCTCCCACGACTATATGGAAACAGACATGGAAGAGCCCACCGACTATGTATCCCAGATGGGTATGACACAAGCCCTGAGCAGCATGCTACCATCACCCAGACTTATACCACAGTACAAGCTGAAAATGATTGATCTCAACAATTGGCTACATCTCTGGTATCATATTAAGGGGTTACACTAGCTGTGTACCTGGGATGACATGTCTGGCAGACTGTGATCCTTTGCCACAGATGTCCTGCATTTGTCACCCCTGGGCTTCCAGATACTGACCAAGGCTCTTGATACCCCTATAGGGGCTTTCTTAGGCAGTATTCCAAAGACCACATTACCACTGTAACCCAGCTACAAACAAATGTAATCTGAGGATCATGCTGCTCAACACTAGAGGTCTATATTTAAAAATGCAATCGCTCAAAGCAGTCCTTAAACTGGTGACATCAACATTTGTGCTGTAACAGGGAACTGTTTCAAGGCGGCAAGAAGCACACCTGTACTACCAGGCTATCACTCATTCCACATCTGTGTGGCCCATAAGTTGAACTGCAGCTGCAAGGGTGGTGGTGTTTCAATATTCATAATGGATGCACACACCTCCAAACTGTTAGCACAACATAATGCATCTGAGATACATCAGGTGCAGCTAACATTGGCTAAGACAGCAATACAGGTCATAACCTGCTGTAGGTTCACAAACATGACCCAAGACTCACACTCCCCATTCCTAATCATCCTGGGGAATATTAGGTTCCAACCTAACACTGTCATACTGGCCAAAATCAACTACCCCACCATTTACTGGAAAAACTACTCATGTACCAATACACTTGCCCAATACTTTCTGGAATTCATTGATTCCATGCCCTGGACATGCTCATTCTTACTCCCACAAGAGGTATCCACATCCTTGACCAGGTCATTACTAACATGGGCGAATGTTGCTCTACATCAATAGTCAACTCCTCCCTGGTTAGATACTAACACAAACTAATCACTTTGGAAATCCACATCCCTCCCACCACCCCACAAATATAACCACCATGAGATCTTCTCCAAAGCTAACTTTGGGCACATACAAACAGAGGTGGGTTACTGCATGACACCCATGCAGATAGAGACTAGTTTCATGACCGCAGAATCTTACACCAATGCACTGTGCGAACACTCACACAAATGCATAGATCTCACCATACCCAATACAACTAAAATGCTCTCCTCAAAAAAGATAAAGCCAATCTGGTGGTCTCCTGCCATAAAGAAACCCTTCAACAGGAGGAACTTCATGCAGAATAAGGTGAAGTCCCATGTCTGGGAATACTCCCTTATCTGACTCAACCAAAGGTTGTGATCTCTCATCAACACCTGTAAAGGTAGCTATGAATACATGATTGCAGCAGATAGTGAAGGCAACCACAAGGCCTGTATAGAATCTCCACAGCACAGTAGCATAACCCTCAGATTATGTATGCTTGTATCTGTTAAGGTGGTGCTTTCTTTTGGCTTCCAGACATTCACTGTAAAATGCACTACAGTGATATTTCTGTCAATATATGTCAGTAGGGACAGTGCTACTACAACAACCTTCTCAGCTTATCTACTCACATCATTTGGATATACATACATACATACATACATACATACATACATACAAATGTTTCAGGCACAGGCATTAATGCCCTTCTAGCTTGCCAATATACCAAAACACTTCAGGCTGTTCTTAAAAATATCTAAACTAGTACTTGCATTAATGTAATTTGGTAGTCTTTTCAAGCATCAGCTACTCTGTCAGAGAACCAATTAGTACACTTCTCATTCCTATAGAGTCTTCTACATAGGTTATCTGATGATTCTCTAGTACTTTTTGATAACCCAAAACATTCCCAGAGGTAGTTGTCCCTAAGTGCCCTATATACCTGAATAAGAGCTCCTCTTAAGTATCTGTAAGAGCTGTACAAGTTCAGATATTTAGTCTTTCATAATAATTTAGATTCTCACATCCATGGATGCCCTTGGTATATTTCCGCTGTACTCTTTCCAGTTTATTCATACTTGCTTTCCTATAGGGTTTCCATACTCTTATTCCATACTCAAGTTTGGGTCTAATGTAACTAACAAACAATGACTTCATTATGGTTGATTTCCTAGACTTTATAAATCTTTTTATGCAACCTATAGTTCTATATCTATCATTAGACAATTGGTTGATATGATTAAAAAAACTCATAGCTGAATCTACCCATATACCCAGGTCCTTAAATGAGTCTACAGTTTTAATCACCGTGTGCTGTTTTAAATGTTCACCTTTCAGTTTATGTCTCCCAAATTTCATATGCTTAGTTTTTGATGTATTTATCAACATATTATTCTCCTGTGCCCAAATGGTCAATTTAGTCAAAATATTTTGCAGATATGCCTTATCTGTAACACTTGTAATCAGTTTACCCATTTTCAGGTCGTCAGCATATAGACTGTAGATATGTCTCTATTGTCATGCCTTTGTCCTCCCACTTTGTCTGGCTTGCTCCAGATTCATTGCACTACAGGGTTGTAAGCATACCTCTCTACTGCCAGGAAGACTGTCCAGATGTTTGGCCCATACTTTGTTACCGTTCCACAGTTTCTTTGCATTTCTCTGGGTAACACTGTTATGATGCAAGGATTTATGTCAGTGAAGACTGTCATACATGTCAATTCCCATCCCCATATAATTCCAACGGTTCTGCTGATACAGTCCCTGTTGCTGTACAACTGTTCAGTTATGACAGCAATATTCTGATTATGTCCGTATATGTGGCCCATTTCCCACCCTTTGTACAGCCTTTGTTCATTAGTCTTGCACTAAGAGGTTGATATGTATGATTCTGAGGTATGTCTGCATTGCATGTTTTATGACTAAATATACACGCACACACACACACACACACACACACACACACACACATATATATATATATATATATATATATATATATATATATATATATATATATATATATATCTTGGGCCCATATAAGCCTAGCCAACAAGATTCTCTGGCTTTCGCCACACAAGACAAATAATGTCCAGTGCCCCTGTCGAGCAGACACACAGAGGTGAATCACAGGGCGGGTTTCCTATTTACCATCCAGATGTCAATATTTATCTTAAAGAGGGCTAATGAGGAGCTGTATTTTACATACATGGGTAGTTTGTTCCAGTGTATGGGAAGTGTTATGGACAGTAATATATCCATCCAGCATGTTCTGTCTATAGTGTTGACAAGGTTTAGCTCCCTGAAGCATGTGCTTTGGAGGGACTGGGATTTCTTTATGTGTAGCATGTCCAACAGCTCTGGGTTTGACATGGCTGTGTATGTTAGGCAGAGACTGGCTCTAAGTAGGTGATATGCAATGTATTAAGGTGGTGCATTTTGAGACAGTTTGCGTAGTGCATCTGTTTGAGGCTGGTGATCCTCTTTATGACGTACTTCTGTGGACTTTCCAGTTGTTGTAGATGTCTTGTGAGGTACATACCAAACAGGCCATTGTAGTGTATGATAGGTCTAATTTGTGATGAGTAGAGGGAACAATGCTCTCCTTTGTTCTGGATGAGACACCTGTTGTGATGTGATGTAACACATAGAAGGATTTCCTGAATACTGTAGCAATGTGGTAATCAAAGGAAAGACTACTATCCACCTGTCTACCTAGGTCTCTTATCACATTTTCAGTGTTAAGTGTACTAGCAGCTATGTAGTATTTCATGGGCACAGAGTTTTACCCAAAGGGAATGAAAATGCATTTCTTGAAGTTAAGTTTGAGGCCATGGCTTTGACACCAGGCATCTGTGTCAGTGAGGCCATTTTGTAGAATGTCCAGATCTTTACAGTATTCAGTAATGGCTCCCAGTCTGCAGTTGTCTGTGAACGTTGTTAGCCATGGACCCTCTGTGTTAGCCTGAACTTCAGAGAAGTAAATGCCAAACAGGAGAGTAACTTGGACTGAATCATGTTGTACTCCACTTGTCACTGGTGTGGAGTCAGATTTGGAGTCTGCTACTTTCACAGTGTGTATTCTGTCTGTGAGCCAGTTAGCAACCCATCTCGTGACACTATGTATGCCTAGTTTAGTGAGTGTATCTGTAATTCCAGAGTGGGCGATGCTGTTGAAGCCCTTGGCAAGGTCTAGGTAGGCTGTGTGAATCACCTTGGCCTTATCCTTGGGTCTGTTGACTGCTTCAAAGAAGCCAATCAGGTTTAGGAGACGTGATGTATCTTTCACAAACCCTAACTGGGTGGAGTCAACAGTTTGGAGGTTACCTATGTCATTGTTTATTAGTTCCATACTGATATACTCCATGGCCTTGCAGATCAGGCTTCTTAGGCTGATGGGGCAGTATTTTCCAGTGTTTGTGGTGGCTCCCCCCTTGTGGTGTGGGATAACCATTGCTGTGTGCCATTCAGTAGGCACAAAGCCTGAAGTGAGGCTATGATTGAGCATGATACTTAGTGGGGTACCAGTTAGTTCTGTAGTTGTGCTGAACACAGCCAGGGATGTTGTCAAGTCCCATGGATGCTGTATTCTTGGCTTTGGAGGATTTTTTTTTACCTGTGCTTCCATGATTACAGGGGCTTTACATTCCTCTGGCATTGAGATGGGCCCTTTAGTGGGTGAGAGGGGGGTGAAGTTTAACACTGATCCTATCTGCCAGGATGTCGGCAATATCAGTTGGTTCTGTATATTTACTGCCATTGTGCTGTAATTCAGGGCAGGTCTGAGTGTTGCCATTGAGATTTTTGACATAGCTATGGAATGCTTTGTGAATGTCTTTAGAATCAGTTGCAATCTTGTTTCTGTACTCAGCTTTGGTGGATTTTATGAAGGATCTCAGCTTCTTACTGAGGATGATAATAGAGTTCTTACAATCATGGGGGTTTACTCTAGTATTTCAACAGTTTCATCCTTCTGTTGTACAGTTTCTTAATGGCAGGGGACCACCAGATTGGCTTCCTTTATTTGGAGGAGAGCATCTTGGTTCTATTTGGGATGGCATGATCCATACACTTGTGTATGTGTTCATACAGTGCGTTGGTGTAATATTCAGCAGTCGTACTTCTATTTACCATCTGCATGGGTGTCATGGAGTTAGCTTTGAAGACGTTCTTTATGTTGGTTTCCTTAATGGGGGTGGTGTATATATATATATATATATATATATATATATATATATATATATATATAGATATATTATATATATATAAAGTGTGTGTGTGTGTGTGTGTGTGTGTATACAGAGAGAGGCATAGGTGTGTACTAGGCTAATGGGCCTGGAGCCTTTACAAGCCTAGCCCATAGGATTACCCTGGCATCATGCCACCCATCCTTAGTTCCTAGTAGAGCCAAGTAGCCAAGTCTGTCAAGTAGAGCCACTGGAGTGATCCATAGGGTGAATTTCCTATTTCCAATTCATTCATCTAGATTTCTCTTGAAGAGAGCCAGTGAGGTTTTCTGCTTGACATGTATGGGAAGTCTATTCCATAACATGGGCAGTCTCTGCATTATCAACCTGTCCCTACTGCATGTTCTGTTCATTGTGATAATGAGGTTGAGGTCTCTGGAGCGTGTGTTGCGGAGGGATTGGGATTTCTTTAGATGTAGGATTTCTAACAGAACTGGTTCACACATGGCTTTATAAGTCAAGCTGCAATTGCCTCTAAATAGGCAATATGAAACAGAGACTGGTTGGATTTGTTTGAGTCTGTCCCTATGGGCAAGTGTTTAGGGCTAGGGTCCTCTTTGTGAGGTAGTTTTGCGGCCTTTCCAGTTGTTGCAGGTTTCTAGTGAGGTACATGCCAAATGGGGCATTATACTCGATGATTGGCCTAATGAGGAGAGAGTAGAGTGAGACAATGACCTCTTACTTCCTGGATGCAAAACCCTTAGTAATGAGATGTGCCACATAGAAGGACTTTCTGACCACAGTGACAATGTGGTGGTCAAAAGAGAGGTTGCTGTTAACCTATATTCCCAGATCTGTTATAATGCCTTCTGTGTTCAGTGGACTACCATCAATGTGGTAAATCAAGGGAAATTTTTTTTACCAAGGGGGATGACAACACATTATTTGGCATTGAGCTTAAGGCCATGGTTCTGACACCAGCCGTTGGTCTCATTGAGCCATTTCTATATGATGTCAACATCACTTGGGGAGTTAATTATAGCCCCAAGCTTGCAATTGTCTGCAAACGTTGTCAGCCTCAGTCCCTTCATGTTGCCATGGACTTCCGAGTAGTAGATACGAAACTGGAGAGGACCCAGGGCCGAACCCTGTGGGACTCCACTCATGACTGGTCACCAGTCTGACTTAGAGTCAACTACTTTCACACTGTGGGTTCTATCTGTGAGCCAGTTTGCAACCCAACTAGTGATATAGGTGTTGGGGCCTAGCTTAGTGTGTGTTTCTATGATTCCTGAGTGGGGAATGGTACCCTTTCTGGCCAATATCTTACGATTTGTCACCATCACTGTTGAGTATTCCTGAAACATCAGTGGGATGATGTGAGGATTGGGGCCACTACATTATACAGACAAAATCAGTCCCAGACGTGTGATATTTGTCTCAAAATATGTTAGCAGTAACAGTATTTGTACAACAACTTCCTCAGCTTATCTACTCACATTATTTGGAGATCTCTGTATTGTCATGTCTTTGCCCATACACTTTGTCTGGCTTGTTGCAGATTCCTTGTACTAAAGGGCTCTGAGCATACCTCTCCACTGTTTGTCGCATGCTCAAGTGTATGGCCCATACATTGTTTCAGTTCCACAGTTTATTTGTATTTGTCTACTGAATCACTGTTATGATCCCCAGATTTATGTCAGTGAATAATGACATAACATGTCATTTTCCAGCCACATATCCTTCAGACAGTTCTGCTGACATGCACCTTTTGCTGTACAACTGTTTGGTTCTGAAAGCTATTCCCAACATATTTCCCTATATATGCCCCGTTTATCTCCCTTTGTACAGACATTTTGTACATGTTTCTTTCAGTTAGACGTTGATAGTTATGTTTCTGGGTTACGCATTGCATGTTTTTAATACACATATATATTTTTTAATATATCTATACATATATATATATATATATGTATGTATGGGGTCTATATTGAATCCGCGAATGCTGTCACTGTAGAATCTGACATTATCGACATGTTAACTGCGAAACTGCATAACATCGAAGAGGTAAATGGAAAACTCCATAAGGGGAGATTTCCATTTACTTAAATGTAGTGTGGTCTCAGAGTTGGTATATTTAAGTAGCGGGGGGTGTGGGGGTGCAGGGGGGGGGGGCTTGCCCTCCTGCTTACAGCAAGTAGTTTTGTTTCCTGACTGTTTTTAGTTTTTTTTAATTAGGTATTCGATCTTACTGAACTTCGATGACTTGGTGTTGACCATATCGTATTCGAAGTTCAGTAACTTCGAGTATCTATATGTATGGACATATATATATATATATATATATATATATATATATATATATATATATATATATATATGCCTTCAGTCATACACTTTTATGTGTATATGTATTTTAGGTATGTACATTTCCATATATATGTCTATATGCAACACATAATTGATTCTACAGAGTTTTCACATGGTGGTGGTATACCTGTATTGTATGATAACTTTGGAAGAGCAACAGTGACTTGCACAGCTCAGATGGTATATTGTTATGGGGCTTTGACTGTGGCGTACAGGGTACTAGGTTAAAGGCTTGCGAGTGGCAGTTTTATTTCCATTAATGTTAAATAACCAGACTGCATGACACGGTAGATAAAACATCATGATATTCTATGTTTTAAATGGCTTAGTGGTTAAGTTCTTTGACAATGGTGTATGGGGTCTTGGGTTTGAGACTTGGGACTTTTTTTTCCATTAATTTAAATGACCAGAATGCATGATATGGTAGGTAAAACATCATGCTATTCTACATCTCAACTGGCTTAGTGGTTACATGCTTTGACTATGGTGTGCGGGGTCCTAGACTTGGGACTGCCATTTTTTTTCCATTAATTTATATGACCAGACTGCATGATATGGTAGGAAAAATATCATACTCTTCTATGTCTCAAATGGCATAGTGGTTAAGTGCTTTTACTATGGTGTATCGGGTCCTGGGTTTGAGATTTGGGATTGACATTTTTTTCCATTAATTTAAATAACCAGACTGCATGATATGTTAGGTAACCTTTATGCTATTCTATGTCTCAAATGGCATAGTGGTTAGGTGCTTTGATTATGGTGTATGGGGTCCTAAACTTTAAACTTTATTGCAGAGAGGGGATAAAATATATGTGTTTTAATTATTTTACTAGGGGTACGGACATTGATTTCTGCACCTTTATCTGTGGGGGGGGGGGGGGGGGCTGTGTGTAAGTTGTAACATGATGGGGGCTTTACATTAGCTTACACTTGCACACAATCTGGGTAGGCACTTAATGATCGGGGAACAAATAGGGACAGATTTTATATATTGCTGTTAAGTATGGGGAATGTGTTCTATGTGCTTACTTTACTGACTTTTGTTTATTTTTTTTTTTTTGTCCACGGACACTAAAAGTAGTGTCCGCAGACACACACTCTTGCTGCTGAACATTTCTGTGCAGGGGGCGTGTATATTGTGAGAACTTTGCTCTCAGGCACACACCCCCTGTGCTCAGACACATACCCGTGTATGCAGTAGGATACAGCAGTGCGCCTTCATACATATGCATGACACACTGCCGTGCTGAACGTACATGGTCACTTCCATGCAGGAATAGCTATTCCTGCATGGACGAATAGTGAATCCGGTGGTGTATTTTCAATGTGGAGCTTTTCTCCCCAGGCCTCCGCTGTAAAAGGACATGTGTCCAGTCAGACTATCCTGGTAAACAAATGTAAAATAAATAAATAAATAAATAATATATTCAAATGCCTTGGAGAGATAGGTACAAGCTATCCCTGGTATAACAAATAGCACTCTCTAACATGTCCTACCAGGCTGATAAATATTGGGACCCTATGAATAACACCAGAAGTTAAACCAATTGTTGATGTCGATAATAATTTTGTTCTTATTCTTGCAGATGGCAAAATGCTGCTAAAGGTTAAGTTTGTACCTGCCTTGGAAACATATTCTGAGAGCTCTAGCATGTCTCTCTTCAAGTAGTGCAGGGAGGTTCATCTCAAGTCATTTACACCCATGTACACCATGGCTTTGTCATATGTGCACTTATTGTGCAAGTACCTGACCACTTGTGTGTTGTGGCAAATCCTGGCACTAAATAGGTATCTGTCTGTGACCCTTTTCTTATACAACCTGAAAAGTGGTGCATCAGTGTGTCTCACAATGAATTAATGTATGACTAAGATGTTGGATTGTGTGGAGGCTTGTCTTTTGGGCTATTGAAATGAAGCACTATGAATTTTGTTATGTGTGTTTCAAGATGGCCTCTGCCTTTGTTGTGTGTTTGTGAGGTTGCTAAGGCTATTTATTTCTTATGTCAGATTTTGGAGGCCTTTTGGGTTTAAGTAGGTTACGTTTGATCCGTGTGTGAAAGTTTAGTTTGGTGTTACGGTACTGGCTATGTCATGTATTGGAGGGAGGGATAATTTAGCAAAAATGACAATATTACACTTTTAGAATGTAATTTAAGCTCATTCTTACCACATAAGGTGTTTACAAGTATACGTTTTTGTTGCAGGGGTTGGGTGTTAGACTGTGGCTTGACAATGACTGTCAGTTTACTATCATTCACAGATTTGGTTAACCAGAGGTCCTGCTTTGTGTTCCATAGATTGAAAAGTAAATGACAAACAAAGGGTTCCCAGCATGGAGCTCTTCAGGACACCACAGCTTACCTTCCTACTTTTTGATGAAGCACCTGTCACCTGTACTGTACTGCATGGGTCCTGTCCTTTAGCCAATTCATTATCCAACTAACAACATAAAGATCAATTTGTGATTCAATGAGCTTACTAACACTGCTAGCATGGTGTATATATTGTCATTATAACCCTCTTTCCCTGATAGTTATATACTGTCAAGGTCCATGACCAGGTCAAGGTATGCCATGTGTACAGCATGACCACTGTTAAAAGGTGGCTTTACTCCTTCAGAAAAGTAAACCAGATTCATTAGACAAGAACTTCCTTTGACAGAGCCAATTTGCTGTGGGTCTAACATGTTTATAAGGTCAGTTATAATATGTTTCAGGGTTTTACATACAATCTCGGGCTGAATGAGGTCAGTGAAAGGGCCATCTTTTTGGAGTAGCATCACCACTGCTATGCACCAGACTTCGGCCATAAAGTCAGTGGGCAAACTCAGGTTAATAGTTTAAGGATTGTCTCCACCATGGCTTACTTGGTCTTATTTATTAAGCAGTCAGTTGTATTATCAGATCAAATGGAAAAAGTAATTTTAGTCTTTGATATCACCTTTAATGCATAGTCCTTGGTGACAGCTGGATATTTGAGAGGTTCTAGGATAAGTAGGCTTTGGACAGTCATTTCCAGGGTGAAGCTGGCAATAAAAGTGTTTGCTAGTATGTTAGCAACCAATGTCTACTGGTTCAAAGTATGGGTTACCCTCTTGAATAAGTTCTGAGCAATGCTGTGTGTTATTTCATAATTTCATAGCATAACCAAATAAATATTTGTAGTTGTCCTTAGCATCAGATGGTATCCAAACTTCATTGGCTATAATGGCAGGATAAGTAGGCTTTGGACAGTCATTTCCAGGGTGAAGCTGGCAGGATAAGTAGGCTTTGGACAGTCATTTCCAGGGTGAAGCTGGCAATAAAAGTGTTTGCTAGTATGTTAGCAACTAATGTCTACTGGTTCAAAGTATGGGTTACCCTCTTGAATAAGTTCTGAGCAATGCTGTGTGTTATTTCATAATTTCATAGCATAACCAAATAAATATTTGTAGTTGTCCTTAGCATCAGATGGTATCCAAACTCCATTGGCTATCTTAGTTGGTTTAATTTTTTTTCAGGTTTTTAGTCAATTTTTCAATGTTATCTTTGATTTGGTTATCCACAGATCTGCTATATACTATAAGGAGTTTTTTTTTTTGTACAGTTTATTTATGTTGGTGGAATATCAGGGTAGTTTGCTTTTAAATTTCCCATTATATGTAACTCTTAAAGGTACTGTCAGTTCTATACTTTTATCTATGAGGGCATAGAACTCTTTTGTGTAACTATGGTGATGTCTGGGGTTAATCTAGAATAACAGAATCTTGAAACGTCATCATAGAATTTGCTGAGATTTGTATAATTGGAATCCTTGAATTTTAAGATATCAGTATAGGTATCAGTACTTTACTTTCTAATGGTGTCAGTCACTGATTTATAATATAACAGCCTGGGAAGGAGATACCAGAGGAATAGTACTTGAAGAAGCTACTAGAACCAGGTCAGAAATATTATGTCCTCTACTAGGTTTGATAGCAATCTGGTCCTGCCAGCAGTTGTTTATGAAATCTGTGAAATTAAGGGTGCATCCAGCATTTGAAGTATAGGTGCTCCAGTTTATTGAAAAATACTTTAAATCTACTAAGACAGTTGATTTTTTTTTGTTTATAAGGAGTTCATCAGATTCATTTAGGAATCTTACATGATTATAAGGAAGCAAAGTGGGTATCCTATAACAGGTTATAAACCAATAGTTGTTTTTATTTTGCGTGATTTGGAGTTCAATGAGTTCTTTTTGTGGGTCCTCGGGAATCTGCCTAGATGTGATATGTCCAGAGCAAATATGCAGAATCCAACACAATTGTCATCTGGTCTGAACGCATGGCAGGTTCAAAGCATTTAAACCAGATTTCAGTGGTTACTAAAACATGGATGGACTCCAAAATGCAGGAAAGAATCAATGTCAGACATGTTGTCATTGAGACATCTGGCATTGAGCACAGCCACTTTTATGTAATCTTGCTTTCTATTTTATATACATACAAGGCCATGTCAAACCCTGAGTTGTTGGACATGCTCCACTTAAAAAAATCAAAATCCGTTAGAGCCACCTGCTCCAGGGATCTAAACCTTGTCATCACAATGAACAAAACATGCTGGAGGGATAGGTTCCTGACCAAGAGACTCTGCATACTCTGGAATAGACTGCCAAACATGTCAAGCAGAGTGCCTCTTTGGCCCTCTTCAAAAGGAACCTTGACGATTGCATGGGAGATAAGAAATTCACCCCAGGGATCATGTCAGTCACCTTGCTAGACAGGGGTCCAGAGAAATAAATATTGTGGGAAGAAATATCCAGGGAATTGTTATGGCTAGGCTTGTATAGGCCCTAGGGCCGATAGCCTAATACCAACCTATGAACCTATGAACTTATATGTTATTATGTTGGAATGTCCACCAGCTGGACTCTGTCTGTAAAGACACTATGGGGACAGCAGATGCTTTAGCTGGTATGTGGAAGCCTTGTAATGAGAGATGCAGACCAAACTTGGCAAAGCAAGCAGGATTGTGGAACATCTTGTTCCATGCTGACATATAGTAAATCCCACTGAAATGGCATAAACTGTTTATCCAGTTATTGAAGCCAGTTATCTTTCTTTGTACTTGAGCATCATTTTTAGAAAAGGAAGGATTCTGCTCAGGATCAGAATCTTGACAGAATTCATGACAATATCATCCATCATCAACCCTCCTTTTCCCCATTTTCTACATGGGGTCAGGGTGTTGTGTCAAATGCCATCATCTCTCTGTCTCTATTCAATGCCACTCTACTGCCTTCTTCAACACGCATGCCTGATTGTTGCGGATCTGCTCTCACACAATCCAGCCACCACTTTGCTGGATGCCCTTGGTTCCTCTTGCCTTCTTTCTGTCTGTCTCAAATCTTCTTCACCAGATTGTCTTGTGCTTTTCTGCATATATGCCAAAACTACTGTAATCTGTTCTCTTTCAAATTTTCTGCAATTGGAGCTATTTTTGGTTTCTGCTTTTAGGTCCACATTTCCTTCATTTGCCCCACAGTGTCTAGCTACCCATCTCAGCAGTTCATCTCTATCACCTTTAGCTTCCTCAACTGCTCTGCCTTTACTGCCCAGTTAATAGCACTGGTCGCACCACTGTTTTCTACACTTTACTACTCAGCTTCTTTGGCATTCTTCTGTCACATACTATACCTGACACTCTGTGCCAGTTGGCTGCAGCCCCTCTGATTCTAGATTTGAACTCCTCATTCAGACTCATTTCCTTCTCCTCAAACACCCCTCCCAGATACTTGAAACTGTTAACCCGTTACACTATTTTCTCTTCTTTTTCAATTCTCAGATTCTTCTGAACTCCACAGTTTGCTGCCATTATGACCATCTTATCTGTTCTGAATTTCATCTCATGTGCCTTCAGTTTTGCATTCCATTCTCCTATCTTTTGCTGAAGTTCTCACTCAGATTCTGCCTCTAATGCCACTCATCTGCATACAGCAACTTTGCTGATCTGTCCTCTCTGACGTGCTTGCTAATACAGCCCATCACCAGTATGAACAGCAGTGAGCTCATATTGAATCATGGTGCACAGCCGCTCCCACTGGGAACCCATCCGTGAGACCAGACTCTGTCTGTACTAGAGCCATTGGATCGTTGTACATAGCTTGCACTAATTCTACCACTGTTTCTGGGACTCAAACCACCATAGGACTGCCAAAATCAACTTTCTTGGGACCTTGTAAGATGCTTTCTCAAAGTCTTGGAATGCCCAGTTGGACTCTTTCCTCATCTCTATCTTCATTTCAACTGTCTATCTCACTGCAAATATCAGGTCAGTTGTGCTGCATCCTGATCTGAATCCAAACTGCTCATCTGCCATCTTGCTTTCTGCTACTCAGTGTATTCATTTATATTTCACCCTGTATAGAATTTTCACGTAATATGATAGGAGTTTCATACCTCTGTACTGCCCACAGTTGTGAATGTCCCCTTTGCCTTGAACACTAACACTAGTATGCTTATTATCCAGTCATTTGGGATACAACTTTCTCTCCACACTGCCAAGTACCCTAAGGAACCATTTCTCCCCTAACTCACACAGCATCGTTATCATATCTGCTGTGACCTCATCTGAGCCTTCTGCTTTCTCTGACTTCATTTTCCTTAGGGCTGTTCTTATATCTTCTATGGTGAGCTCTTCCTCTTCTCTCATTGTAAGGTATAACTGGGTGAGTACAGCTTCTGTGGTGTTATCTTCATCCAGAAGCAGCTGGAAGTACTCTTTACATCTGCCCTTGACGTCCTGTGGAGTGATGAGTAGGTTGCTGCTGCCATCTTGTTCATCTTGTTCTATTGTTAAAATGAATTGCTTTCTTATTTACACTTATTGTAAAAATCTAATTTTTAATTTTTGTAAATTTATAACTGCTAATTCTTTAATTTGTATAAATTTATAATTTCAAGCTGTTTATCTTTAGTGTACTGTTTGTGGAGCTTTTCTCCCCGGGCCTCCACTGAAAAAAGGCTTTTCAGCTCAGTTGGACATTCCCAGTCAACAAATGTTAAATAAATAAATAAATAAATACATCTCTTATGAAGAGTGTCTGACTATTTTCTTTATCGTTCTGTCTTTGCCTTGCAACCTGATATAGATTCTTTGTGCTATCTACTGACTTACTTTCTAGAAGTTGGTAGAGAGCCTCTCATATCTTGTCATTGTCATTGCAGCTGCCCTCTTATCCTCTTTTGTTAGCCAGTCAGTATGCATTCCTAGCCTGGTCTGCTTTTTCTATCTCCCACTTTTTGCTGCACTCCCTCTTTTTTTTGATAACTTCCTGGACCTCTGTATTCCACTACCAGCTTTCCTTATGTACCTTATTTCCATGCCTGTTCTGTTGTCCTCATACTTGCTGTTTGGAGGTGCTGCAATTCTTCTTCAACTCCAGCTATTTCCTCCTTTTCTTAAGGTGCTAGAGTCCTTCAGTAATTCCATGAACTATTGCACCTCCTCTTCAGTCAACTTCCAGGTCTTCAGCCTGGTCTCTGTTGACCTTAGAACCTTCTCTGATCACAGCTTGCTGCTAATTGTGGCAACCAGTGATTTATGCTGTGGGCTGACTGTTTCACTAGAGATGACTTTGCAATCGCTGATTCTACCCCATTGCCCTTTCTTTACTAGGAGGAAATATACCTGAACTGCATGTCGACCACTCTTGTATGTGATCTTGTGACTTTCACTCTTTCCGAACTATGTGTTAGCTATTATCAAGCAATTTGCCAGACAGAAGTCTAGAATGACTTCTCCTTCTCTATTCTGCTTTCCGCACCCATGTGGACCCAGGCAGTCCTCATATCCTGTTCTGTCTGTCCTGATATGTGCATTCAAGTAACCCATCATTAACACCATCATGTTGCCCTGCTGTATCTAGTAGGTCCTGCAACTGCTGTCTGAATGCACTCTTTTCCTCACTATCACAACCCTGCTGTGAGGCAAAGGCTGAGATTATAGATGCTGTCCTATCATTAGGCTGGAGTCTGACTGCGATGAGTCTGTCACTGATTCTGATGATCTCTCTCACTGTCTTTTGAAGCATCTCCTCACCACAATTCCCATATCACTTCTAGCCTCCTCCTTACCATCACATCATCCTGTCAGTGAACCTAAATTAAGTGTAGCAATTCTTAGTTCATGTTTAGCAAGTTGATTGATTTTACATCCAGCTTTCATTCAATGAAGCTATCCCAGGGGGTCTACTTTACATGGGCGTAATTTCAGATAGCCAAAGACTATGTAACCAAGCTGAGAATGCTGAAATTTCTCATGAATGAACAATTGCAAAGCTGAACTGTTTCCCAGGGTAAACAACCACCGGGCCAGCAAGGGGACATTTACTCTTTTCATCACTGTAGTGTGATCCCGGAGTTGGTATATTTGTGATTCCGGAGTTGGTATATTTAGTTAGGGGTGGGGGGGTGCAGTCCCATGTGGTGGGGGGGTGTAACTCCCCACCTGGGTAGGTTGAAGATGGTGCAGTGTGCTCTTCATGAGTTTTTGGCCCAGTGGTTACTTACCCTGGGAAACAGTCCAACTTTGTGATTGTTCATTCATGTGAGGTTTCAGCGATCTCGGCTTGGTTATATGGTCGTTGGTAATGTGAAATTTTGGGTATGTAAAGTAGACCCATCGCAGGAAACCCAAGCTGTGCAACTAGACATCAGCCAGCCTATAGCTTATTCCAGGGCTGATTGAGCTTTATGGCAGGCACACACTGGCCAATAGGGGCACAGATGTGGTGAGCATGTAGCCCAGGCCGGTGTGACCCTGACCTTGAGTAGCATCTTACCCTCACCAAGAATGATGCCACAATATGAAGACAAGATGATCAATTTCAACAATTGGCTTAAGTATTGGTGTCATTCAAAGGGGATCCAATGCCTGTCAGCCTGGGATGACATGCTCGACAAGCCACGATGCTTCGCTAGGGATGGCTTGCACCTGTCACCCCTGGGCTTTCGGATACTGGCAAAAGATCTTGCTACCCCCATAGTGCCTTTTTTAGGCAAGGCTCAAAAGACAAACCCGCCTCCATAGGTATCACAAGGGATAAGAAACTAAGAGTAATGCTACTCAACGCCAGATGTCTAAACCTCAAGATGCACGCACTCAGAACTCTCCTTAGCATGGAGAACATCGATATCTGTGCAGTAACAGAAACCTGGTTCAAGGCTCCTGAGAGCACCCCAGCACTACCAGGTTATACCTCATACCATGTTTTTCGGCCCCAAAACTTGGACCGGTCCAAACCACAAAAGGAGGGGGAGTATCAATATTCATCAAAGATACACTCACCTCCAGGTTGGTGGCACAGCACGAAGCATCAGAGACTATCCATGTGCAACTAACAGTGGGTAAAACTGCCTTCCAGTTTATAGCCTGCTAAAGACCACCCTCCTAAACCCAGGAACCCCACTCGGCCTTCCTGAGAACACTGAAAAATATGAAGGTCTCTCCAAACACCATTATATTGGGCGACTTCAACTACCCAATCATAGACTGGGAGCATTACTCTAGCTCCAACACCCTAGCCCAAAGGTTCCTAGAATTTATAAACTCAAATGCTATGGAACAACTTGTTACCACTCCCACAAGAGGGGAAAACATACTGGACCTGATCATCACCAACATGGGGACTCTATGCTCCAGACCAGAAGTGAATCCCTCACTGGTAAGATCAGACCATAAACTAATCTCACTGGATATTCACATCCCGACCCCACCCCATGCCCAGAAAACCACAGTGAAAAACTTCTCTAAAGCAAATTTCACACTCCTCAAAACCGAGGTGGAATATTTCAAACCCCCCGGGCCTGTGGAAAATACGTCCCAGACTGCAGAATCCTTTATAAATGCATTCTATGAACACCTTCAGGAATGCATGGATCATACAATCCCAAATAAAACCAAGACCCAATCCTCCAAAGGCAGACGTCCTGTCTGGTGGACCCCAGCCATAAACAAACTATACAATAGAAGGAGGAAGCTACTACATGATAGAGCAAAATCCCAAAAAGGGAAGGAATCTCTGATCAGTATTAGCAAAAAACTACGGGCACTCATAAAATCGTCTAAGGCCAGCTTCAAGAGAAAATTTGCACAGTACACTAAGGATAATCACAAGGCTTTCTTTAGTTATGTTAGGAACCTGGGTGGGAATTCCCAGATATGCTCAGAATTAGTCCAAAATGACAAAAAATACACCGAACCCACAGACATTGCCAACATCCTAGCTGACAGGTTAAGTGCAAACTCCCCCCCTCCCCACCAAAAGGGCAAATATCTATCCCAGCAGAGTGCTGCCCCCCCTGACATCTCAGATGCTCTAAGAGCCGCCCTCTCCAAAGCAAAAAACACAGCATCAATGGGACCAGACGGTGTCACGGGCTGCGTCCTACACGAACTCCAAGAAGAGCTAAACTCAAACATAAAACTACTGTTCAATCTCAGCCTTACTACAGGATATGTACCCAAAGAGTGGCATACAGCAACAGTGGTCCCTCTCCACAAAGGTGGTGCCTCAACGGATCCTGGAAACTATCGCCCCATAAGCCTGACTAGCTTGGTCTGCAAAGCTATGGTAAGGATCATCATGGACCTCATAAATAAAGATATTGGGGACCTACAGACACTGGATCCTACCCAGTTCGGCTTTGTTAAGGGTAGATCCTGTCTCTTAAACCTGGTCGATTTCTTTGAAACAGTCACCAAGGCCATTGACGAGGGGAAGTTGGTCTACACAGCCTACCTGGACCTCGAAAAAGCCTTCGATACAATACCCCACTCGGGCATTATAGATAAGCTCACCAGCTTAAATATAAACCCCATATGTCACTAGATGGATTGCAAACTGGCTCAAGGACAGAACCCACATGGTTAGAATTGCTGGAGCCATGTCAGACTGCAAAACAGTTACAAGTGGCATCCCACAAGGCTCCGTCCTGGGACCTCTCTTGTTCGGTATATATTTCTCGGAGGTACAGGCCAACACGGAAGGACTGTGGCTGACCAAGTTCGCAGATGACTACAAACTGGGCGCCATAATCGACTCTCCAGCCAACACAAGCATCCTCCAAAAGGGCCTCATAAAAACAGACAACTGGTGCCAGAGCCATGGCCTCAAGCTAAATGCCAAAAAGTGTAAAGTCATCCCCTTTGGCAAAAACAAAGTGCCCACAAATTACCACATAGGTAGTAATCCATTAAGTACAGAAGAAGTAATTAAGGACCTGGGGACCCAAGTTGATAGCAATCTCTCATTTGACAACCACGTGGCCAAAGTGGTTAGAAAAACATTTTATATAGCCCACCTAATCATGAAGGGATTCACATCTAGATCATGGGAGGTCATCGTGCCTCTTTACTCATCCCTCATCAGGCCCATAATTGAGTACAATGCCCCTTTTGGGATGTACCTTTCCAGACACCTGCAGCAACTGGAAAGACCCCAAAAGTACCTCACCAAGAGGATCAAAGGGCTCAAACAGATGCCATATGCTGCCCGGTTAAAGAAACTCCAGCTCTACTCAGTGGCATACCGCCTGCTCAGAGACGATCTGTGCCTGACATATAAAGCCATGGCCAACCCGGAATTAATGGACATGCTGCACCTCAGAAAATCCAAATCCCATCGAGCTACGCACTCGAGAGACTTGAACCTCAGCACTGAAATAAATAGGACATGCTGGAGGGACAGATTCATAACCCAGAGGCTCCCTTCACTCTGGAATAAAATCCCAGTCCGGGTGAGGCAGAGTCCCTCATTGACTCTCTTCAAGAGGAATCTTGATGAGTGGATGGGAGATCATAGGTTTACCCCGAGTATCACTTCTGTGTCACTGTTAGACAGAGGCACAGTATACTAACCTCGAAAAAGGGCATAGCAAAATTAATTTAAAATGGGTGGCAAAAGCCAAACACACTCTGGCTAGGCTTATAAATGCCCTAGGCAGATAGCCTAGTATGAACCTATGAACCTATGAACCTATATACTGCTCCCAGTGTGATCATGGTTCCATGGAATAGGTCAAAGTTGCCCAGGTCTTCAACCCACTTATCACCAGCCAATACCCATGCAGATTTGGTGACATTAATCAACACAACCGAATCACCTACAGCCATATTTTACACAGCTGAGTGACTAGTCCTGCCATGGCACACAATCTGTGATCTTTGTCCTTCTATCATGAGGATACTGTGTACCACAGTGGATACCCAAAGTGGACAACTCTTCCCTCTATAGGGCATCATGTACAGTCTGTGCTGCTGCCCATAGCTCCATTCTTCTGGTGAGATTGAGATGAAAACACTTAGCATGTTTTTCAGAGGTGGGAGGCACCCTACAGAAACAAGAAGAACATGCAAGCTCCAAACAGGCATGTCTGGACTGAACCTTGTACTTTGTGGATGGAAGGCGATGACCTTAACCATTATGCCAATAGGTCCAACATGTCTCTCTGCATACCTTTCAAGGTTTTGCATGCCAGTTTATTCCCTCCACAAGGAACACCACCATATCATAGTCAGATTTGCCAGGTTAAAGGGCATTAAGGGCCTCTGAGATATCAAAGATCCTGACATCTGAAAAACAACTCACTGTCACCCTATCTTTATCCAGCCTAGTGACAGAATCACCAATCAGTAAAATATATTTGTAGAATGATCTGGTTTACTGTATCAGAGGCATTTTAAATCCTAATGTCTCTTTATTGGAAGTTTGCCAGAAGGTGATGTGGTGTTAGATTTTCAATGAAACTAGTCTTCATGGATCTAGGATGCTTTGGCAAAAAGTTATTTACAGCCTTAACATAATACATTTTAATGTGGGTTGGTGTATAGTGATGTGGAAGTGTGTATTGCTTACAGCCTGTGTCTTTTGGTAAGAATGAGGCCTCCATGTTATCAATTCTCTTTCATTATAAATACATAAATACATGCATACACACATATTTACTCTGTTGTAAGGATCACACAGTTGAGACAAACACAAATAAAATATAGCCTTTTTGCATTTCAAAGCCTGCATTACAGTAGTAAAAATGAATTCATTACTTTTAACTTGTTAATGCAAGTTAACTAAGCAGTTAAGAATTATCTACAGCTTTCTGCAAGAGATATGACCATTCACTGTCCCATTTCACATTAATCTAGAAGGAACTATCTTTCAAAATACATACATATGATATTCAGGCCAGAATAAGGGGGTCTATATTATAAAGTCTAAAGTACAAAATCTCGAGTACACATTCATCGACACATAAATGTCGAATGTCCTTTTCAGCAAATGGCCACATCATCAATTTCTTTCCAAGGGAAAGAAATTGGTAGGCAAACTACACACAACACAATTTAACAAACATTATAAAGTGAGGGGCTTTGGCCCCCACACCCCCCTAACTAAATATACTAACATTGAAATCACACTGCAGTGCGGAAAAGGGCAGAATAAAAACAACGGCCAACCGATTTCTTTCCCTTGGAAATAAATCGATGATGTAGCTATTGGCTGAAGAGGACGTTCGACACTTATGTGTCGATGAAAGGGTACTCAACATTTTGTACCTTTGAGTAAGTAATATAGACCCAGAATAAGGTATAAGATCCTTTGTGGACTGTTTCCTACACAAATTAGTAATCATCCCTGTTATCCTGTGCTATGAATCATTTCCCACATTTTTTGTCGGCTTTTACCCATTTACACCACTTATTTTAGCTTTCTTTTATTAAATCTATTATTCCTAAGTTCAGTTTCCTTCATCAGCTATATAATGTGTAGAACTTTTGTCCAGTCTTCAGAGTTCCATTTTTTCATTATTGTTTTCTTTACTATTATAAGTAATAAATACCTCAAAATTTGAGCATATTTATGCTGTTCGACTTTAACGCAAGAGAAACATGCTCTTACGGAGATTGATTTCCTCATTAAATATTAAGCTGAAAATGTCAATTCTTCTAACAATGGTTGCAGTTCTTGGCAATTGTATATATATAGTCTTTTTGCATTTCAAACCCTATATATAGGGTTGGGAAGGGTGGCCTAATGGTTAAGGTGTTTGCCTTGCATGCACAAGGTGCAGGGTTTGAGTCTCACAAGAGATAATTGGCTAGGCTTAAAATGGCTCTCAAGGGCAGTTAGCTTAGTACTAATCTATGAACCTATATATATACATATATATATATATATATATATATATATATATAGAGAGAGAGAGAGAGAGTGAATGACTGAGAGAGAAAGCAAGAGAAATAGATAGGAGCCTTGGTACCCCTGTTGAATTCTTCACATCACCAGTAACGGCCCATCTGTGGAAACATTTTTCCAGTTTAAGAGGTGTATAAAAATATCTGTGCAAACTCTTCCAAACAAATATCCTGAATTTCAGGATTATGTTGGCTGTCTAGGAGCTAAACATATTTCTCTTCATTCCTCATTAGTGCAAGGTTTCCCTAACTTATTAATCCAGTGCTGTCTTATTTTTCAATTAACATGCATTTTCCTTCATTCACTGCCTTATAAGGTTGATGGATAACTCTTTTCTTTGTTGTTGTTTCAGATCTTGCAAACCCACACTTTCCATTAATCTCCTTTTTACTTCAGATGATAAACCCAATTTTTTATTATAGGTTCATAGGTTCATACTAGGCTATCTGCCCTGGGGCAATTATAAGCCTAGCCCGATTCTGTATGGCTTACGCCACCCCTTGATTTGAGTATACTGTGCCCTTTTTAAGGTTTAGTTTACTGTGCCTCTGTCTAATAGTGACACGGGAGTAATCCCTGGGACAAATCTACGATCCCCCATCCACCTATCGAGATTCTTCTTGAAGAGATTCAGTGAGGTGCTCTGCCTCACATGAACTGGAATTCTATTCCAGAGTGAAGGGAGCCTCTGGGTTATGAACCTGTCCCTCCAGCAAGTTCTATTTATTTCTGTGCTGAGGTTCAAGTCTCTCGAGCGTGTGGCTCTAAGGGATTTAGATTTACTGAGGTGGAGCATGTCCATTAATTCTGGATTTGATATAGCTTTGTATGTCAGGCATAGATCACCTCGAAGTAGGCGGTATGCAACTGAGTAGAGCTGGAGTTTTTTTAACCGAGCAGCATATGGCATCTGTTTGAGACCCTTGATCCTCTTGGTGAGATACTTTTGGGGTCTTTCTAATTGCTGCAGGTGTCGGGTAAGGTACATCCTGAAAGGGGCATTGTATTCTATGATGGGCCTGATGAGGGCTGAATAATCTTGATCTAGATGTGAAACCCTTCATGATGAGGTGGGCTATGTAGAAGGTCTTTCTAACCACTTTGGCAATGTGGTTTTCAAAGGAGAGATTGCTGTCAACTTGGGTCCCCAGGTCCCTAATAACTTTCTTTGTACTTAATGGGTTACCGCCTATGTGGTAATTTGTGGGCACATTGTTTTTGCCAAAGGGTATGACTATATATTTTTTGGCATTTAGCTTTAAACCATGGCACTGGCACCAGTTACCTGTCTCTGTGAGACCTTTTTGAAGGATGTTTGTGTCAGCTGGAGAGTTGATTATGGCGCCCAGTTTGCAGTCATCTGCAAACCTGGTGAGCCATAGTCCTCCCACGTTTGCCTGTACCTCGGAAAAGTATATACTGAGCAAGAGTGGTCCCAGGACAGAACCCTGTGGGACACCACTTGTGACCAGTTTCGAGTCTGACATGGCTCCAGCAACTCTCACTCTGTGGGTTCTGTCAGTCCTGCTCTTGTAATTAATAAGCTTTTTCTCTTCTCATCACAATTTACCATGACAATAGCTAGTTCTAGTTCTTAAATCTTATGTCTCCAAAGTTGTGATACATTTTTTATATTTTATAGGTTTATAGTTTATACTTAAGTACTAGGCTATCTGTTTTTGTGGGTGATTTTACGCCTAGCTAAATTCTCATGATAAGAATCAAACCCTATACCTTTGGTGTGAGACGGAAAAACCCTGACCATTATACTAAACTCACCAACCATTTTCAGTGCTGATTGTGTATCTTATAGATATAATCCAGCTGTTTACAGAACTTCAATCTGCTTACTATAATGGTCTGTTTAACAAAGCTCCTTTTATATCATTGTCCATATGCCTCATACCTGCATATTTCTTCTAATAGATCCCACATTTCTTGTTGTGGTTTCTCTAGCATCATCACATCATAACACTGCATCATTGATTTTCTTATTGGCATGTAATTTTTGGTTTAAAGAAGATACATCAGTATTAGTTAATCATCCTAAAGTGGTCCTCCAAAGTTATAACCTCCCTGTACTCTTCCCTCATCAGGCCAATAACTGAGTACAATGCCCCTTTTGGTATGTACCTTTTCAAGCACCTGGAGCAATTGGAGAGACCACAAAGGTTCCTCACAAGAAAAATTCAAGGTTTTCAGCATCTGCCCTATGCGGATTGTCTGAAATCACTGTCAGTTTATTCTGTTTCATACAGACTACTCAGAGGTGATCTCCGCATTGCATATAAGACAATCTCTGACCCTGCTTTATTGGAAATGCTACATATCCACAAGTCAAATAGTACACGGGTTACTCACTCTAAAGATCTTAACCTGGTATGTGACATTAATAGAACCTGCTGGAAGGACATATTTATTTCCCAGAGGTTGCCACACCTATAGAACAGACTCCCACGTCATGTCTAACAGAGCACCTCATTGGCCCACTTCAAATGCAATCTGGATGATTAGAAGGGTAACCATAACTTCACCCCAGGGGTTCCAGACAGGGGTAATAGGTGCTGATCATGGAAAAAAGTGTAGAACTCAGCTAGGCTTTTAGGGGCCCTGTGGCCATTAGCCTAGTAACCTCCTATGAACCTATGATCCTATGGTAATACAAGACCACATTGTTCCTTAGCTAAAGTTATCTTCTCCTATTGGACTCTTCCTTTATATTTTCCCCAAACTTCCATTTATGTTTTTTTTTTTTTTTTTTTTTTACTTCTATGTCAGATCTTTTCATATGGTTGAAAAGAGGTGAGTGAATTTTTGTTTTTTCCACTCATTCATCCAAATTACATTTGAATAGAATAAAAGAAGTACCTCTCTTTATGTGAAGTGGAAGATGGTTCCACAGAAGAGGTGTTCTTTGTGATAAATCCATATTTCTCCAACATTTTCTCTTTATGTTGCAAAAGATATTGAAATCCTCTGACTGTGTTTTCATGCTACCATTGTATGTGCAGATGTATAGATAGGTCATACAGTATAGAATCTGTTGAGACTGTCTATGTAAGAAAGAGGTCATCTGTTAGTAGTCTGTGGTTCTGAGAATAAGGCAAAGGCTTTGAAACAGACAGCATAGCTTTTGTGATTTATAACCTTATTTTTTTTAGTCAGAAATCATTATGGTCACTGCAGTTGTGACAAGTGTTTGGACAGGAACCTACTAAAGGGGGCATTATATTTAATGATCAGCTTGATGAGAGCTGAGTGCATTGGACTGATTATATCCCCAGACCTGGAAAACACACCTTAAAATATAAGCTTTGGGATGAAAAAGGTCTTCCTTACAATAGCAGATATTATGGTGATTAAAGAACAGTTTATTGTTCACATAGGATCCCAGTTCCCTGACTACAGGATCAACTTTCACGGCTGTGTTGTCAATGAGATAGACAGAACGGAAGTCATGCTTGCTGAAGGAGACAGTTCAACATTTCTTCACATTTAGTTTTAGTCCCCATTTCTGACACCTGCTATCTGTTTAGAAAAGGACCCCTTGGAAGATATTGGTATACTCTGAGAAGTTTATGATTTCACCAACTTTGGAGTCACCTGCAAACTTGGTCAGTCATAAACCCTTAACATTTGCTTTGACCTCTGGCAATTACATGACAAAGAATAGTGGTCCAGTTGGAACTAAATTTATCCACTAGTAGATTGGCTATGTTCTTTGAGCAGAGTATGTAATGTCCTATCTCTGCACAATGCTGTGGAATGTTTATGAGATTCTCAACATACTTAAAGAAGACTTTGTGGTTATCCTTCTCCTGGGTGGCGATTTATACCTCATATTTGGCTTCGGTTGATTTGATCAAATTCCAGTGTTCCTTGTAAAGTTTAGCAAGAATGTTATTGGCATCATGCATGTTATTTATTTAATAAATATTAGTTCAAGCTTCAGTGTAATAAATTTTAGATCAAACTACATCCCTTTTCCCCTCCTATATTCCAACAACTCCCCAGGGTGCTATCCAAGGCCAAGAATCTTACTTTGATGGCACTACCCCAGTAAACAAATACAAATAAATATTTATTTATTTGCTTGTTTGTTTGTTTATTTTTAAGTGCAGTGAGTTTCTTTTTTTCTTTTATTGTGCAGCCTATTTATATTAGGGTTCTGCCATAAGAGTTTATTTTTAAATTTAGTGTGGCATTACTTTTGAGTGAGACAGAAGCCCTTTTGGAGGCCCGTTATTTTATAAGAAAAGTCTATGCAGCTATTTATATGTACATAGAATTTGGCAGCAAAGGATTCTGTATAAGCAATGAGTTTGTCAAAATGGGAGGGGTTTTTGAATTTAACTGGGTCATCATTGAGTTTTAGTAGATTAGCTTTGACGTAATATCTGAATATCAAAGTATTGGACGATGCTACCTTCTTCAGTATTAAGAAGAAAGCAATTCACTTGTGGGCCAATTTCACCAGAAAATAAGTTATAATCGGTGGGAAGCAAAGTTCTCTCATATTGGTAAGGATTAAGTCCAGGATTTTATCACCCCTGCTTGAACTGTGGACTGAGTTTGTACTGATGAAGACACAAATTATTTGAGCATACATGTTGAGGTTGCATAAGTCTCCCAGTTACTGGAGGGATAGTTTATGTATCATAGGAGAGTACTATTTTTGCAATGCACTGGGACTCCATACTAGTTAGGGACAATGTATGGGCTGATGGGGACACATATGGGGTCCTATAGTTCACTATGATATGATCATGTTAGATGTGGTGGGCTCTCAATTGTCTAACAAGTCTGAAGATTAACTTTTTTTAAGAATATATAGACTCTGCCACCTTTAGTGCCTTCATCTAGTGTGGTTGGTCTGAACATATGGTAGGCATTGAAATCCTGCACTGATGCAGTACTCTCACTGCTCTTGAAATAGATCTCTGTGACAATGCATATATCAACAGTTTCCAGGTTAAGGAGTGCTTGTATGGAGATGAACTTTTTTTTAAAACTCTTAGCATCAAGCAGCAATACTGTTATGTTATCTGGATTCTGTTTTGTTTAGTTGAAAGCATTAGAAGACAGTTGTTACCTAAAAAGGAACTGTGGGGGTGGACAAGGATTTAGGCAATATCAGAAGGCCTTGATAGAATAGGTGCAGGCTGTCCATGACACACATATAGGAATGCCATCTCATCCCAAGCAGATATATAGTGCACTCCCTTAGAATTCCAACAGAAGCTATGCCAATTGTTAAGGTGAATAATCCTGTTTATCTTGCAGCATTACTTTTGTTGATGATAGAATATTGCTTAAGGTCAGAGTCTTACCTGCCACAGACACATATTCTAAGAGTTCTACCATATCTCACATCAGATAATCCAAGGAGCTATGTCACAAGTTATTTACACGTACATGCACTGTGACTGTTTTGTATGTGCACCTCTGGTGAAAGAACTTGAGTGCATGCATGATGTGGCAAATCCTGGCACCTGATATGCATCTGATCATGACCCTGTCCTTGCACAGCCTGGTGATTAGTGCATTTGTGTGCCTCACTATGGATTCCCTTTCGACTAAGATGCTTGATTGTGTGAAAGTTTGGCTTATGGGCTTTGAACTGAGTCAGTGTGACCCTTAGATGCAAGTTTAATGCTGAATACCCCCTGTGGTGAGGATGTGCTGGCCAACATGGTGGGCCAGCCTAGCCCCAGTGCTCAGCCTCCAGCACTGCCATGCCCGGGGCAGAGAAGGAGCAATGCCAACAGTTCCTTGGGTGGGGATGTGAGTCGTGCTGCTGCAGCCTGGATGCACATGGGACTTGAATACCACAACACCCTCCCTATCCAAGGAGTTCACCCACCTCATGTATAACACACCACCCCTGTCTGCTATCTTGTCTGTCATTTCTGTTCACAAATGTATCCTCACCTACCCAACTTAGCTCTCCCACATGTACCTATGTCCCTTCCCCAACACTCCAGTCTCACCTTAAAAAAAAAAAAAATGGGCACCTGACCTAAAAAAAAATTGGTTCCGTACATAGCTCTCCATTTTGCACACGTCCACTGGACACATGTAATTTGGTCCAATTGGGTTGACAATGCAGTTATGTTGTCCTCCCTCCTTTCTCTGAGATTTCAGAGTCCGCATTCATCTACAAATTCTGTCAAAGTGCACAGTTGTTATTGTACAAGAAATGGATAGCTATGTTTTTTTTCTACACCCTTTTTGCACATCCCTCCCTGCCTTTCACTATGTTTTTCTCCCTGCTTGCCCCAATTTCACCACTTTTCTATCTCCTTTTTTTCTGTTTTTTTTATAGTTTTTTAGTGCAGAGCTGTGCAATGTGCCATGTCATGCAGCTTCACTAAGCTCAGCTAGAGATATATTAACTATATGTGTTTATAACATTGTAAGACACATGTACAAAATAAACACCTCTGCCATGTTTCAAAACAAGCCCATCACACATGCAGTACACTGCATTAACATGCCATGCCATGCAACTCTTACTTATAGCAGGTGGTTTAAACAAAACATAGTAATTACCAGTTACAGTCATACGTTTTTTTCAGAGAGGCTGCGAGCCATGCTGCACCTCGCAAACTGGAATAAAAAGTACTGGAAAAAATGCGAGTGTATCTTGGACTCTGGTACAATAGTACAAATACTAGACAGGCAAAGACATGATAATGCATGTAACTGAGGCCGGCAATAGCAGGTAAATATGCCCTTTTATTAGCAACATGTCGAAAGTCACTTGCTAAGGCATTAATGGCAAAATACATGTCAGCTGGGACTCTGGTGCAGAAATACATCCAATATATCCCTATAAAGCCATGTACAAACTGATGGATGTAGAAAATGTTTCTCACAGCCTGTGTGTGTGCACATATATCTTGCAAATACACTTGCTGGAGCAGTGACTCAGTAGCTTAGTCTGTTAAATGCCTTGCATACAGTTCATTTTACCACAGACAGTTCTGGGTTAAAATCCAGTGTTGTGTTGCATTTCAATTACATTATTGTGAAGACAGCAATTAATGAATGACTCATGCACTCTTTAACCATACAAAGCATTGGAAATTAAATAACTGCTTTGCAGTGCTGGAAGTCACAGGCCTGCAGGTAGGGATACACTTTCCATATCCATTTAGCATTATTATATGTCACCTAGTACACTGTTATTGACACAGTTGCCTAACATATCTACCTTAAAAACATGCCTTAATTGGAGTGTAAAGGGCACCCTCAGTCTTGCTCTGCCTCTACAACAAGGCTGACACAGCTGAAACAGATACACCTACAGCTTGTTGTAATCCAAAGTTTTCACATTATCTGCCTATGTCTATTACCTGCAGCCGCAGCTGCAGCCTGTGGTACACACAGCTCTATGTAAAGGTTTCTGCTACAGACCTACCCTTTATGATGATCTAGTCTCCTCACCCCAGTAATTTCCATCACAATAGCTAAGAAAGGGGGCCTGGTCTATTTGAAGGCCTTATATATTGCACATTGATTGCATCTCATTGGCTAATGATATTGAAATTCAGCTGTTTTGGCTGCAATTATCACATCAGAGCCCCAGACTGGTTTAGAGGCAATTATCTGCTAATAAGAAGCATGTTAAAAATGCAAGCAGCTGGCTGTGGGGAAACATTCTGTATGATAATTTCCTCACACAGACCATGCCTTTGTGAAACATTACTAGTACGACATTTCAACAGAGGAGTACTGCACTCCACCAGGTATGTAACTGTTTTTTGTGTATAACAGGATGCAGACGGGAGGATAGAGATATGGGGAATAGGAATTACAGCAGTAAACCAGTCTTAAACCAGTGGTAATGACATGTCATTGATATCCTGTCTTACACCTACAGGGGACGTACAATACTTCAATGTTGTATTGTCTTTTGTCACTGTGGCACACTGGTGTTGTTGGACTGTCTCTTTATAGTGGTTGTAATAGCACACTGCTATTTGTCTGCCACTGGTCTTATGACATATTATTGAGTGGTTGACCTTAGAGGACACACCACAGTAGACTGGAGTGTTGGGTGTATAATCATACAGCAGAATCTCTGAAGGCACACAGGTATTGATACTATCTTGGTTGTATCCACACAAGTAGTATGCTGTCACACTGTGAGGTATGAGGTGCAAGCAAACATTGGATAGTGCCAGGCATTTTGTCCTTGCTATATCTGTACATAGTAGACTTCCATGCATCTGATCCTGTAATGTGCTCCCCTTGTGTTGTCTTTCAGGAATAATGTACCATAGACACCATGCCCCCTTCGTAGATGCGGAGAATGAAATAATACTTGAAGGACTAAGGCAGCATCATCACATCCTGCTATCCAGAGAGGCGTAACAGGAAACAGCCGGCTACATTGTTGGCAAACCTTGCCCGGGATGTGAATGCCAGTGGCTGCCAGGACAGGACATATGAGCAGGTCTGACACCACACAACAGACATGGCGAATGCTGCACAATGAAGGGCAGCTGATGTAGCCAGGGATCGTGCTGTCACCAGTGGAAGGCCTGCAGTGCAACAACCATTCTTGACCACTGAGGAATTCCTGGTGATCTGAGGAACACACAACAGCTCCCAGGCATCCATCACACCATACATCATGAAGGTGGGTGCCTCAGTGTCCACAGCAGAGGAGCATGCAAGTAAGCTTACTGTGATCACCACTGTAATACTGTAACAGTCACTGTGTCAGGCTGTACATAATTTTATGTGGGTGTCAGGTCTATCTGCTTTGGGGAGGATTAAGCTCAGTTGTACACTCATACACAGAATGTCATCAATACATCAAGTAGCACACTAGCTACTGCACAAGTGAGATATATGCAAGTATTACCCTGCTGTGCTGACAGTACCTCACCCTCAACTTTTTACTGATCCATCAGGTGTTGCCAAGGCCAGGGTCCTGCTTCTTGTAAACTTGGTACTGTATTGTTACAGAACATATATATGTTGTTAAAGTTAAGGGCCAGAATAATGCCCTATGTACACTTAAGTTTGTGTGTAACCAGAGTAGAATGTTTGTATGTTCCAGTCTGGAAAATTTACTAAGGTTCTTAGAGTGCATAATCACAGGAGTGTAGTTAAACAAACAGAAGCACTATTGTAGTTATAGTTAAGAGCAAATAAGCCTATTTGTTTACATGAGGCAATTAACCTGACATGCCTTTTAAAAACCAAAAGGATGATGATACATACCTTAGGCATTGAAACCTGTATTTGTATATATTTGTTAAAATAGGTGTACTGGGTTTTATGTGTTGGTTTATCAATTATAGTTTCATTTTGAATAACTAAAAGGTAAATTTTACTGGTCAAGTTTCACTTAATTTACCTGATGTGCTTGTTATACAAGCCTTGAGTTGAATGTGTATTTTGTTGTGAGGAAGTCTGTTGTCCATTAAAGCAGAGATGAGAAGATGTGAGACTGGTAATGCAGTTGTTGATCCACATTATTATGACTCTTTGTGAATGCAGGTAATAATGTGCGGCTTTTGTCTTGGTTTTCACAGGTGATCAGGGGGTTGGAGTCTCTCCCCCACACAACCTGATGTCAGTGTCTGTTTGGACTCTGATGATGATGTTGGCTACAGTGGGGCACAGGTGGGGTTGTTGGGGGCTCAATCTGTCCCAGACAATGACATCCCTCTTCTGCCCCCCATTGTCACTGCACACAGTATGCCCACACATACCCAGTCCCCACAGGCCACAGATATTGGATAGTCAGAGGGTGGAGACATTGCACAGGACAGTGTGGCAACTATGGCTCCAGTGAGTGTAGACACTGGCCATAGCCAGAGAGCATGAGGGGTCCCACATAGGAGGATTGACAGGGGTGCTTGTATGGGGAATGCTGTCTCTCCACCACTTCTTACAAGTGTTGCATCATGGGTCACTCGGCACATGTTTCAGGTCATCATGGAGGCACATTCTGAATGGAACACCAGACATATGCTTATGTTGATAGATGCAGCACAGTCTGATATCTGTGGCTGCCTCCACCACATTGGGGACACCCTGGATCGGTTCACTGATGCAATGGACTGATGGTAGGCTGAGACAGTGTCTGTCTTGGACCGCAGATTGTCTATGCTGGAACATATGATTGGAGTTGGGTAATGGATCCATGGACGGAGGTCAGCAACACCATCTGCTGAAAGTCCATGTGCTTGTACACATTCACAATACCATAGTGGCAGTACATCCAGTGCTACAGAGGGGAGTGTGCTGTCCACACCATGCCTATGGCAGGCCATGGGCCCATGGTCCTGGGTGTCCTTATGGGGGAAATGGTCCCAACAGACAGCAGTCACAGTCAGGTACTAGCATCTCATCTGACCTTCGGCATGGTGGTGCCAGTGCAACTCCTGGCAGAGTCATTTCCTATGTTTAGGGCCAGAGATGGTGAACTGTCAACTCTACCATGTACAGTTCACAGCTGTCAAACATACACACATGTAGGACTAGCACTGAGCTTGACTGTGTACATGCACACACTCACACACCACTGTCACATGCAGGTCACCTACAGACACACGGCACCTCTCCATGGTCCATCTATCCTGCTCCCCTTCCTTACTCACACACATGCTGTCAACCATTTTGGCTAGCCTAGGCCTTCAGCACCCACAAACAATGTCCTGTGCAAGTGAGGATACCTGTGACACATCCCCATCATCCTTCTCATCGATGCAGGGAAATGATGCTATGTGTCTGATGCACAGGGTGACTATATTACTTGACATGTATTTATGCAATGCAGTATGTTTTTGTCATGCCACTTGTAGTGGTTACCAACAGATATTGTATGCTGGTATGTGTCACGAGTATGCAACATACTTTTGTGTACCATATGTTGTATGACGTTGTGGCAGTATTGTTACACAATGACAGGTGTGTCACTGATCTGTGTATGTTTCTGTTCCAGGAGTCTGAGGCAATAACCTATGGACACACAGTGACAAGTGGCATAGGACGGCATGCCAGCACAGTAGAAATTTAACATCAGCAAGGTACAGCAGTATACGTGCATGGGCCCATGTGTATAACAGTCTAACAAGGACAATGGCAGCAGTCAGCATAGTCATGTATTCATACTTTGTGATAAGGTCTGCTACCCTTGGTGTGTGTCACTTGGGTTTTCAGAACATACACATCTAGAAGCTGTTGTGATGGAGTTGACCCATCAACAAATATACTGTGTCTGGTTCAGACAGTTGACTGACATCACTTATGCTTGTTGTGTTCTGCATCCCATTGTGTAACCTGCACATGATGTGTGTCACAGCAGATGCATGCTTTACATGCATGGGGGGCTTGTTTCATGTAGGGTGTACTGTCTGTGTTACACGGCATTCTCCTCAGTATGTACTGGGTATAGCATGTTGATTTTGTAGGTGTGTAGAACATGTGAGACATGTGTTACTCTTGTCATGGCAATGTAGGAAGTACACAGTGGGATCTGACACATCCCTGCATGTAAAATACATATCTCCTTCAAAACATTTAGGAGACGGACTGCATTTGTACGCTCATGACACGAACTCCATAGGACATGTTATCTACACTGTGTATTGGTATACCATGGCAGCTGTATGGCTGCTACAGTTGTACAGTATGTCTGTGTGATGACATGCCAAGGGTGGCATTGCTCACAATGATAGGTGTGTTGGCTGCCACATTCAGTATAGCAGGGACAGTCTGAGATTTAACCCAAAACCCGTCAGTATAGGTGGTACAACAGTTAATGCATCCCCACATCCTAATGAACAGTGACCATCAAAGGGTACAATACTTTGTGTCCATACCTTCATGTGTAATGGCTCAAGTGTGTGCAGTGTGTGGGCACTACAACAGTGTCCCTGGTTTGTAGTACATCAGTCCCAACATGTGATGTACATACTCAGGAGTGAAACGTGGGCACACAGACCTAGCCAAACAGGCTTACACCTAATGTGCCTCAGATCACTATGTCCCTACAGTGGTATGGCAGGAATCATATGGCATAGCCAAGGCCACAGTCACTAGCAGGTGATATACTCATAACCTCCACATACTCTTCCCCCAGCATGCCAGTATCTGAGTGCAATGGCCATTTGTTGATGTACCATTCCAAGCTGTACTGGCACTTTCTTACAACAGTATGGTCCCTCCCAAGGTCACTTCGCATCTTCAGTATGTGCTCACTGCTGATCCTCTCCAATGACTGTCATTGCTGCCTGCAGCATATAAAGTATTCAGAGGTGATCTGTGTCTTGCATAGAGTGCAAGGTGTGACCCTGGTGGAGTGCATATGCTGCCTATATGTATGAAGCATAGTAGATGGATGAGTCACAGTAAGGACATTAACCTACTATGTGACATTAGTACCACATGCTTGTGGGAGACATTTGTCCAGCAGACTTAAACACAACCTTATAACAAACTAAGCCTAATTGTACACAGAGCACCTCAGTTCACCTCAGCACATGCCTGAGCTCATCTTGGACTGTGGTAATATGTGCTGATCCTGTACCCAGGGGTAAAAAGATGTCTCTGATTGTGAGGGCTGTATGGACATTATGATAGTTAAGTTCACATGTCCTATGGCTCCATAACATGTTGTAAAATGATGTAACAGCCTCACACACAAACATAGCTAAATTCAGGCTAGCAGCACTTCCACTCACTGTATACAGAACATGCTAAGGCACACACGTAGTGCAAGTTGGCTGTATGTAAATTAGAACACTTACCTATGTACTGGTAAACACTACAGATCACAGTACTCGATGCATGCAACAGACCTCATGTTGCTAGTACTATTAGTTTAGAACATATAATGCTTGATGATATCAGCAGCGCTTGATGCAGTCAGTAATTTGTGGGGGCACATCAACCACTACAAATAAAATAGTACTAAATCCTAGCTATGTCTAAGTTACAAAGGTTATCATATGTATGCCATATGGATATACACATGCACCAAGTTGGGCAGTGTGAGATTAGAACCCCTACCTATCTATTCATATACACTATAGCTCACAGTACTTATAACATGTGCCATGGCGTTTGTCAGATATTAGACTGTCAGACAGAAGTATTAATGTGGGTGACATCATCAGGTGTTGTAAAGGAGGACAGTTTGGAAGATGACAGCTAGTTACACGGCCAAAAATTGCATAACTATTGCAGCTGGATAGGTCATGAGGACACGTCCATTATGTTTCAGGGAGATACACACACACACACACACACACACACACACACACACACACACACACACACACACACACACACACACACACACACACACACAAAGTGGATAACCATTGCAGATGGATAACACATGAGGGCATGACCATTGTGCTGCAGGGCGATATATATATATATATATACATATATATATATATATATATATATATATATATATATGTATACACACACACACACACACACACACACACACACACACACACACACACACACACACACATACCAAGTTAGCTGGAGTGAGATTAAAGCTTATTGCATGTGCCTCAACATTTGTCTGATGTTGGAACGTCAGCCTGAGGTTTTAAGGTGAATGACATCATCAGGCCTTGTAGAGGAGGGCAGTTTGGAAGACAGCAGTTAGTTACAGGGCCAAAAATTACATAACCATTGCAGATGGATAGCCCATGAGGGCATGTCCATTGTGTTGTAGGAGGCTATATATATATATATATATATATATATATATATATATACATATATATATATATATATATATATATATATATATATATATATATATAAACACACACACTCGTGCGCGCGCGCACACACACACACACACACACACACACACACACACACACACACTCACACACACCCACATCAAGTTGGTAGGAGAAAGATTAGAACCCCTGTCTATCTAGTTTTATACACTATCACTCACAGTACTTATCGCATGCATCATGGTTTTTGTCTGATGTTAGACTGTCAGCTGGTGGTCTTAAGATGGATGACATCATTAAGCCTTGTAGAAGAGGGCAGTTTGGAAGTCAGCAACTACTTACAGGGCCAAAACATGCATAAGCATTGCAGGTGGATAGCCCATGAGGGCTATAAAATTTTGTCTTATAGGTTCATAGGTAGGTACTAGGCTATCGACCCAAGGGCCTAATAAGCCTAGCCAACAATTTTTCCAGGTTTATGCTATCCAAGAAAGTTAATTTACAGTGCACCTATCGAGCAGAGCCACAGAAGTGATCCCTGGAGTGTATTTTCTATTTCCCATCCACTCATCAAGATTTTTCTTTAAGAGTGCTAATGAGGAACTTTGCTTGACATAGATTTGTAGCTAGTTCCAGAGGATAGGAAGTCGTTCGGACAAGAATCTATCCCTCCAGCATGTCCTGTTTATTGTGTTGACAAGGTTTAGGTCCCTAGAGCATGTAGCTCGGAGGGATTGGGATTTTTTAAGGTGTAGCATGTCCAACAGCTCTGGGTTGCCATAGCTTTATATGTTAGGCAGTGATCTCCTCAGAGTAGGCAATATGCTACAAAGTAAAGCTGGAGTTTTTTGAGATGGTCAGTGTAGGGTATCTGTTTGAGGCCAGTAATCCTCTTTGTGAGGTACTTCTGTGGCCTTTCCAACTGCTGCAGATGTCTTATGAGGTACATTCCAAAGGGGGCATTGTACATAATTGGTCTAATGAGTGCTGAGTAGAGGGGAACAATTACCTATTTTTTCCTGGTTGAGAACCTTTTTGTGATGAGGTGTGCCACATAGAAGGATTTCCTGACTACCATGGTGATGTGATTATTAAAGAAGAGACTACTGTCCACCTGTGTCCCAATGTCTCTTATCACACATTCAGCATTAAGTAGACTGCAGCCTATGTGGTAGTTCATGGGTACAGAGTTTTTACCTAAGGGGATGACAACACACTTTTTGGCATTGAGCTTGAGACCATGGCTCTGACACCAGGAATCTGTCTCAATGAGGCCCTTCTGTAGGATGTCCACATCATTTTGGGACTCAACTTTGGCTCCTAGTTTGCAGTCATCTGTGACCTTCATTACCCAGAGGCATTCTGTGTTAGCCTGTACTTCAGGGAAGTAGATACAAAACAGGAGAGGTCCCAAGACTGAACCCTGTGATACTTCACGTGTCACTGGTTTGAAGTCAGATTTGGAGTCTGCAACTTTTACAGTGTGGGTTCTGTTAGTGAGCCAGTTGGCAACCCATCTTGTGATATAGGGATTTATACCTAGTTTAGTGAGTTTAGCTATAATTCCAGAATGGGGGATGGTGTCAAAAGCCTTGTCAAGGTCAAGATAGGCTGTGTGAACCACCTTACCCCTGTCTACGGCTTTGGTGACAGCCTCCAAGATATCTTTCAGGTTCAGAAGGCACGATCTGCCTTTCACAAACCCGAACTGGGTGGGGTCCAGAGTTTGAAGGTCACCGATGTCATTGTTTATGAGTTCCATGATGATACGTTCCATGGCTTTGCAGACCAAGCTCATCAGGCTAATAGGGCAATAGTTCCCAGGATCAGTGGTGGCTCTCCCTTTGTGGAGTGGGATAACTGTTGCTGTGCACCATTCAGTGGGCACAAAGCCTGATGTGAGACTATGATTGAAGTTGATGCTTAGGTGGAGAGTGAGTTCATTCTGAAGTTCGTGTAAAATGCAGCCTGGGATGATGTTGTGGTTTTGGTTTTAGAGAGTACAGCTTTTACCTGCGTCGATGTTATCTCAGGGACTCTGCATTCTTCCTGTATAGATATGGGCCCTTTAGAAAGTGAGAGGGGGTAAAGTTAGCACTGAACCTATATGCCAGGATGTTGGTAATATCAGTTGGTTCTGTAATTTTTGTGCTGTTGTGCTGTAACTCAGAGCAGATCTGGGTGTTGCCATTGAGATTTTTGACATAGCTATAGAACGCTTAGTGGTTGCCCTTTGAATCAGTGGTGATTTTGTTTTCGTAGCTAGCTTTGGAGAATCTTATAAGGGATCTCAGCTTCTTACTGAGGCTGACCAGGCAGCTCTTCTACTCATGAGGTTTTACTCTCTTTTGCAACGCTTTCTTTTTTCTGTTGTAGAGTTTGTTTCTGGTAGGGGACCACCAGATTGGCTTCCTTTTTTTGGAGGATAGCGTCTTGGTTATGTTTGGGATAGCACGATCCGGGCACTTGAGTAAGTGCTTATAGAGTGTATTTGTGTAGGATTCAGAAGTCGTAACTGTATTATCCATCTGCATGGATGTCATGAAGTTCACCACTTCTGTCTAAAGACGCATGAAGTTGGCTTTGGAGAAATTGTTTACAGTGGTTTCCTTAATGGTGGGTGGGGGTGGGATGTGGATATCTAGGGTGATTAGCTTATGGTCAGATCTGACCAATGAGGAGTTCATTTCAGGTGTGGAACACCAGTCACTCATGTTGGTAATGACTAGGTCTAGGATATTGTTGCCCCTGGTGGGGGTGTGGATAAGTTGATCCAGGGCATTGGAATTTATGAATTCTAAAAAGTGTTGAGCAAAGGAGTTGGTACTCGAGTAGTATTCTCAGTTAATGGTGGTGTAGTTGAAATTGCCCATTATTAGGGTGTTTGGTTAAACCTTAATAGTTTCCAGTATATCAAGAAAAGACAAATGGGAATCCTGGGGCATGGTGGGGGATCTGTAGCAAGCTACAATTTGGATTGCAGTTTTGCCCAGAGTTAGTTGCACTTGGATAACCTCAGATGCATTATGCTGCGCAACTAGCCTGGAGGTGTGGATATCCTTAATGAATATGGACAAACCTCCACCGTTGGTGTTCTGGTCCAGGTTAGATGGCCAAAAAGTGCGGCATGAGTTATAGCCTGGTAATGCAGGGGTGCTGTCTACAGCCTTGAACCAGATGTCAGTCAATGCACAGATATTGATCTTCTCCATTTTAAGGAGTGCCTCTAGGGAGTGCATTTTGAGATTTAGACTTCTAGCACTGAGTAGCATTACCCTCAGTTTTTGTTTGCCTGTTCCTGTTACGGTGGTGAATTTGTCATTTGAGCCTTGCCTAAAAAAAGGCACCATAGTGGAGGCAAGCGCCTTAGCCAGTATCCAAAATCCAAGGAATGACAGGTGCAGGCCATTTCTGGCAAAGCATCGTGGTCTGTCAATCATGTTGTCACATGCAGACAGATACTGCACCCCTTTAGAATGACACCAGAAGCTTAGCCAATTGTTGACGTCAATCATTTTGTCCTTGTACTGCGGTATCATTCTGGGTGATGGCAGGATACTATTTTTATTTATTTTATTTATCATTTGTTGACCGGGAAAGTCCGACTAGGTTCCACAGAGCCTGTTTTCAGTGGAGGCCCAGGGAGAAATGCTCCAGATGCATGTCTTTGGAATGTGGGAGGAAACCAGAGTACCCGGAGGAAACCCACATGAACACAGGGAGAACATGCAAACTCCACACAGAAGGCACCACAGCTGAGAATCGAACCGGAGAACCTCTTGCTGTGAGGTGACAATGTTAACCACTGCACCACTGCACCGCCCGACTACTACTCAGGGCTAAGGTCATACTTGCTTGGGCTACAAGATTGGAGAGCTCTTCCATGTCTCTTTATATGTAGTCCAGGAAGGTACATCTCAGGTCATTCACACTAACATGGACAATGACAGAGTCATATTTGTAGTTGTTGTGGAGTGCCCTGATTGCATGGGTTATGTGGCAGATCTTGGCACCCGACAGGCAGCTGACAGTAACCTTCTCCTTGTTTAGCCTGGTGAGTGGGACATCAGTGTGCCTGACTATAGAATCACCTATGACTAGTGTGTTGGGTACGTTGGTTTGCCTTATGGGCTGTGGTTTATTGGCACACTGAGTCTGTAGGCTACGTGTCATTTGGGTTGTGTTGGGGGGGTGGAAATTGCTTGCGTTTATGCTTTGGAGGTCTCTGTTGGTTGAGCAGATTATTATTGTGAGCCTCTGCAAATGTTTTTGTGTTTTTATGTGTGGCCTTTGGTGGTGTGGGTTTAGTGGGACTATGTGATGAGTGTGGTGTGGTGCAGTTGTTTACCTTCTCCTCTTGACTGTCAAGTTCAGTCTTGGTTGGAGAGAGCTTTACCTCCAGTTTGGCTAGATAAATGCATCTCTCACAGGTTGTGGTGTTGGGTGGTAGAAGGAGAGGGTTGTCTGTGTACATGAGGCAATTGCTACATTGCCTCAAGATGCCTAGATTCATCAGACAGACAGGAGAGAACACTGGGAGCTGACCCTTGGACATGCCTGAATAAAAAACTACTTTCCTCTATACAAGTGAGGAAAGTGAGTATACGAGCTGTTTTTCTCTAAGCAAAAGAGGAAAGTAATTACAAAAACTTTTTTCCTCTAGGTAAAGAGGAAGGTTGAGTGCTATTGTAATTTGTAGCTTATTTGGTGCTAACAACAAGTTCTGAACAAGTGCTGAGCACGAATAAGTAAATTCAAGTGCTAAAACTAATAATCTGTACCTGGATCTTGTGGTAGTTAGGTTAACTAGTGCTTGCCACTCCCACTGATAAGCTAGAATGCTTCCCTCCAACACAGAAAGGCTAGGGGGCGCAGACGCTTACAAACAGTCCTGGATACAGCAAATCTGTATCTGGACTAGACTAGTTACAGGAAAGGTGAGAAACAAGTGGAAACATGGGCTTTTAAACCAGAAAGTTGAAATTGATGGAAAAACTGCCCAAACGGCCCATAAACTACAATTTCTGGGCCAGAAACCACTCTTGTGGTAGATAGGCTACCTTGTACGCTATAACTCACAGTACTTATAGCACATGCCACAGGTTACATCTGTTGTATATGTGATTGCAAGCACAGCACTTGTGGATTACACAAACTAGGCTTGTGTTGCACAACCTGTGTGGCCTGCAGAGTGATTTTGCTTTGTACTGTTATCTGCATCTAGTGTCCTAGCAGTGAGATAACTGTTATTGTCCTTTGTATGTGTGTACAGTTATCAGTATGGCTGTATGTGGCTGATTGCAGTTAGACAGGCAAACCTTTGGCCAGGGGCATTGTGCCCTGTCCATACATGCATTGACAACACTATTTATTTATTTATTTATTTATTTGACATTTGTTAACTGAGCCAGAGACCCATTTTCAGTGGAGCCCCAAGGAGAAAAGCTCCAGAGATTTTACAAACACAAAGAAAATTTTGACATAGCTAACAGTTAAATCAAGCATAGAACAAAGGAAGTACTAGTACAATTAACAGGTAATTACATGTACAGAAATATTAGAAATAAGATAAAATATTAAAAACAGGAGGAACAAACCAACCGGATCAGCTAGCTAACATGGAGGACATTAAAACAGCACTGTTACCCATACAAGAATCTTTAAATGCACTTTCAAACCAGATACTTGCTTTTAATGCCACATGCAGTCAAATTCTCGACAGAATAGATAAATCTGAGGCTAGAATATCTGATAATGAGGACAGAATAACATTTCTTACAAAAAAAACAGATATTCATGACCTGGACATTCAAACTATGCAGACCAAGATCCTGGATTTAGAGGCAAGATCCAGAAGAAACAACATAATTATTAGAGGAATCCCAGAAAATATTCAATATAATGATCTAATGCCTACCATTACACAGATACTGGAAATATTGTTCGAGGACTCGGGTATGGCTAAGCAAATAGTCATAGAAAGAGCACACAGAGCTCTCAGGGAATCACAAGCATCAAATATTCCTAGACCGGTTTATGTCAAAATTCTGAATTACCAGGATGTAAATAAAATAATTCTAACTATGAAAAGAAAGGAGGTTTTGTAATGTGGCAAAATAACAGAGTTTCTATGGGTCAAGATCTACCAATGCAAATCAGACAAGCCAGACAAGCATTAGCCCCTTACTGCAAATTTCTTATTGATAAAATATAAAATTCCAGATGAAGTATCCAAGTACATTAATCTTTACATTTGATGGAGCCAAATATCCTGTTTCTACAAAAAGGAAGCAAAACTCACCTTTTGAAGACTTTTAAATCCTTCCAACTTCAGAAGCTTAACTGGAACATTCAGTCTGTGTACAGCAATACAGATTCTGGGATTCCATGGCTACTATACCTCAAGGCTTCAAAATCCTTTGTTTGCTTCTTTTTTCTCACCAGGCCCCTGTTTAATCATTAACCAGTATTTTCTTACAGGTCCAGCTTAAATCTAAAGATTTCATGAACTCCTGCAGCCTTGATGAACTGTGTGTGTCAGTGAGTCAACAGGAAGTCCTAGAAATGCTCCAGAGGGTCAGCTTTTGTTGTGGCACTTCCGAAATCTGTCCACATAATGGGTCCCCTTCGAGAACTCAAAAACTAGATTTTTATACCAGGAAGTAGCCAGGGCTCTGTGGAGCCAGGGCAAGCTTTTAGAATGGCAAAACGAGGCTCCTGGACTATTTTAGAGAGGTTTGACTTTTATTTTGTATAAAGAAATGTCAGCTTATTCAGGTAAGGATTTAAACTGGGCTGTAACATATGGTTAAATAGAGTAATTTAACTACAATGTTAGAAACAATATAAAGTTACTACAGTTATTCTATTTTGGATCTAGATAGTGTGCCTGAAGATAGAAATGCAGTTATAATTATATACTATTGATATTTTTGCTTTTCTGCCTTTGAAATGACTGTTATATTGTTTATGTTACTACAAAAAAAAAAAAAAAAACTTTCTCCTTATTAATGCTATGATAATCTATATGTGTTAACATGTATAATTCACTCTCCTATTCCTAAGGGAATGGAAGGATATATATTTTATGTGGTTCTAGAGATTCTGTGCATTATGTTAGCTATATATTTCTTACAGTATTAATACATTAATGGTGAAAAAAAAAATGTTACTGATGTTGTTTTTATCAATGCTGCTGTTAACATGTTATACTTACCTAGGCAAAGTTAGATAGACAGTTAGTTATTCTAGGATAATATAACCAATTATTTAATTAATAATGTATGTAAATCATTACAGGGTAGAATAAGAAATTGGTATGTAAGACATAACAGTGTGTTAACTAACTAATATGTTCAAGAGCTGTAGATAGGTACTAGTGTTTAATGGGGAATGTGTAGGTTTTTGTAGGGTTAGTTGTAGTTATCATAGGTTTTGTATATCTTGTTAGGGTGTTATTATATAATAGTCATTTAGGATTGATGTATACCAATAGAAGTATAAACAGTGTTAAAAACCTATGTTTGTCCTGGTCCAGGAGAATAGTGGATAGGCACTGGTTAGGGATGGGGCATTTAGTTTGCTTCCAGATATTTCAAAATCTGATATTATACGGAATCTAGTATCGTTTTCAAATTCAACATATACACTAACATTTTAAAAGTATTTTTATGTGGATAATAGACTCATGGAATGTTAAAGGTTTCCAGAATCTGAAAAAAGGAAACTATTTTTCATTTACTTCTTCAGTCAAAAGCACAATTTATATTGTTACAAGAAACCCACTTGGCTAATGATCAATGGACTGCCATTAAAATAAAAATGGATCAGGGGTAATAGCTTGGAAGGGACAACTAATAGTGCAGGTGTAGCAATAATCATCAAAACTCAGTTCCAAGAGAGAATTTTAGATTTTAAAATGGATAAAGAAGGAAGATGGTGTTATGTAATTTTTATAACAAAATTTTACGATAAACCTGTGATTCTTCTTAATATATATGCCCCATGTACCAATCAGCAAACCTTCATAACATCACTTTACTTTATTTTAAACCAATATAACAATTATTATATAATAATAGGAGGTGACTGGAATACATACCAAGACCCTAAACTAGATAAAACAAGTCCCCATAGATCTTATAATAATCAGGCAGTGATAGCACTGCAGGAACTTAAAGCAGATTTTAAACTTTATGATCCATTTAAATATAATAAGGACCAAATGAATCCAAATAACTTCACATTTTATTCGAGCTGTCATAAAATGTGATCCAGGATCGATTTCTTTTTAATATCAGATACACTAATGTGTTTTGATCCCTATATATACATACAAGCTCGTTATTTGTCGGATCACTCCAGGATCACATTAACCTTTAAGAAAGATACTTGTCATAAATTGCATGCTAGGGGTTATAATTGGACATTAAATCCATATCTATTGCATAAAGAGGATGTATTAAAAGAAGCTCAGGAGTTTTTTAAACAATTATTAAATAAGCTTTTAGAAAACCGACATCCATCAGACATAGAATGGGCAACTATCAAAGTGCAAATTAGAGGAATGTTTATCCAAAAGCTACTTTCTACAAGAAATTACAAGTGAAAGATATGCATGACTTGGAATCAAAAATTGAATTATTAGATCAGGAATTAATTAGAAATTATAGTAAACAAACCGAAATGGAATTATTAAATTGTCAGAAGAAACTTTTTTTATTACAAAACAGTAAATTATCATTCCATGAACAGAAAATGCTGGTAAAATACGCTAATCACATACAGACCCCGTCTAAAGCACTAGCACGTATTATTAATCAATCGAAGTCACCTTCCCAAATCCCTGAAATATACTTCAACAATAAAACATACACCAATACGGAAGATATCATAAAGGTTTTGAACTAATATTTTCAGAACTATATGGTGAACAACAGGATGTAAATCCAAATAAGAATAATAATGATTTTCTTCAGAAAATTATATTTCCAAAGATTAATGATGAGCTTCATATGAACCTGATTAAACCTATTTCTTCAGAGGAAATAACTGATGTTATCAAGAAATTGAAGCCATACAAAGCTCCGGGACGGATGGTTTGACTACAGAATTTTATAAAACTTTTAGTGATATTCTGGGGAAAATACTGTCAGTGGTCTTTAACTATATTATTAACAATAAAATTACTGACCCACACTTTAATGCATCGAAAACTATTCTCATACCAAAAGAAAATACTGATCGACAAAACCCGGATAATTATAGACCCATCTCACTTTTAAACATAGATATGAAAATTATGACATTGATTTTGGCTAACAGGTTGAAAATGGTAATTAACCCTATAATATCTGATGAACAAGCCGGTTTTATAAATAGCAGACAAACTATAGATAATACATTAACACTGCATACAATGATTTCTCATGCCACCCATAAAAACCATAATCTTTACGCACTTATAAGTGATGCACAAAAAGCATTTGACAGAGTGAACTTAGAATATTTATTTGACATTTTAACATGTTTTAACATACCGCAAGAATTCACTTCAACTTTAACAAAATTATATACCAATCCTTATACAAATCTAGTCATTAACAGGAATCTTTCAAAAAGAATTCAAATTAAAAATGGTACACGTCAAGGCTGTCCTTTATCTCCCTTGTTATTCAATTTGTATTTGGAACCTCTATTTTTGCACATTAAACAAAATATCTATCATAATGCTCCAAGGATCTATGGTACGAAGATCACAATGGCTGCTTTTGCAGATGATTTGAGTATTTATTGCACAACACCTGTTTCGGATACTAATAAAATATTAAAGGCAGTAGAAGAATTTGCAAAAATTTCCAATTATAAATTAAATTTAAAAAAAACTAAGATATTCCCATTAAAGACACCTACACCTTTTTCACTATTACCATTAGTAGGGCAGGTAAAATCAGAAGAAAAAATAAAATACTTAGGAGTGGTTTTCTCAACAGACAACAGAGATTTTTATCTCAATAATGTTAAGGTTATTTGGGAGCAGATAGTATCTGACTTGAAAAGATGGGATAATCTGAAATTACCAATAATGGCGAAGACTTCAATTATTAAAATGAATATACTTCCTAGATTACTATATATTTTTAGAGCATCACAAGTTCAAATCTCCAAAAATTCTTCAAACAGCTTCATACAGAACTAGCTAGATTTCTATGGGAACCTAGAAAAGTTAGGATATCGTATGATAAATTGATGGCTCCAAAAAATAGGGGAGGGTTGGATCTACCTAATTTGAAACATATTATTTAATAATAAACACCAATAGACTTTTAAGAATAATTAACTTTGATGGGTGTAACTCGAAATGGGTTCCCAAATGGCTGGTTCTTAATCATAAACATGTCAAGGAATTGGATATTAACTGCAAGGCATTACCTTTTTAAACAAAAATACTCTTAAAGTGTACTTAGGTGTTGGAACATATCAAAACATATATAGTTTCAGTACAAAATCTCTTTAACTCATTAAATCTTTTGCAAAGTATGATAATTCTTCAACCATTTCACAAAAATCCAAATCTGAAAATTGGTAACCAGCTGATAGACCTTAAGAAATTCCCACTTATAATTAATTTAACCCTACTTGATTTATATCCTTTTTAGGTATCCCGATTCACAATATTTTAGAAGAGTTGAATCTCCCCAAATCGTATCTAATTATAATAAGACAATTAAAAGACCTATCAATAAGTTACCTTAGTAAAGGGAATGACATAATTAAAGAAGAAGATTTAAACATGTGTCTGAACTTATGGCAAACCCTTACACAGGAATGTAAATATATAACTGCAGCATATGGTTTGATTAAAGAAATAAAATATAATAATCAAATATAAATTTCCAAATACTGGAGAGAAATTGTTGACAATTGAAGAAAGTAAAATACTAAAAGCAATTCACTTAACCATAAAATCTGTGTCCCTTCAGAAGCTATTATTTACCCAATTGATGATATTTAATAGCGTATTATCAGCGTCTCCTCTACACAAATTTAACTCAAAGAACTCACCAAAATGCCCATATTGTATAGATCAAACAGCCGACCTCCTACATATGTTTTGGAGTTGTAAATGTATTTTCAAACTCTGGAATTCCTTGAAACTTCAACTACAAAAAATGGGATATCAACATTCCACACTCTCCTGGGAATTTACGATTTTACATATTCCACCACCCAACTTGGAAAGAACCCAAAGAATTATACTAGTCAATATTTTTTGTTGATGAAGTTATATATAGCTTCCAATTGGTTGAACCCTTTACAGACATCATGGCAAAATTTCAAGATAGTAGCCACCAAACATATTCTAGCACATAAATTTCTAATTAGTGATCATAAGAAAAATGTAAACAATACAAAAATATGGGAACAAATCTTTAACATTGTATTAGCTTAAAGTTCCATTCCACTATTCGCTGGGAAAAACTGAATAACTGTTGAATTTTATTGAGATAAGTCTTATATGGTTACTAGTTCTTTTTTCTTCATTATTTTTTTTTTAGAAGTGTATAGGTATGTATAATGATTCTATGTAACTGTTGGAAGCATTCATGTACATATTGTAAGTAGTTGGTAGTACTGTATTAGTTGTTTGGAAAAAATAAAATAAAGAATTATTATTGAAAAAAAAAGAAATAAGATAAAATAAAAAAACATAATCAGGTAATTGTTTTAATGTCGGCAATTTTTTTTTTAGCAAGCAGGTCAATAATAATGAAAATACCCCGCACCTCTATGTCATGTAATCTCCTAGCTAAAAGGAGTTTACTGGCTTGGGGGTGTGAACAAGGTGTAGAGGGTTAAGTATGGTCCTAACAGGGGTAAGACTTTATGTTACATAAATATTGTCTAAGCTCTTTTTTGAAGTGCTTAGGCTGAGGGATGGTTCTTATATGTGACGGGAGTTTATTCCAGGCTCGGGCTACACTGCATTTGTAAAGTAGTTTTCCACACATTTGTTAGTTTTATGTATGTCGAGGAGTTGTTGAGTCGATGTTTGAAAAGTATGGTTTGGGGTGTAATAAGATACCAGGGAGGAGAGAGAGTGGCAAGAAGTAGGTTTGTATAGAAAAGAGTGTATGATTTGAAATTGAGACTTTTGGAGTTGTTTGGGGAATTCTAGCTATTTCAATGAGTTAAGTGCTAGGCAGTGGTGTGAGTTGTATGGTGAGATATTGCAAATCTGGCTACTTTGTGGTAAGTTTGTTGGTGTTTAGCTAAATATGTGGAGTGTATGGAGGTGAGAATAGGGGTTGCATTGACAAGGGAGGGAAGGAGGAGAGACTGAGCTAAGGAGAATCTGGCATCTGAGTTAAAATATTTCTTATTTCAGTATAGTAGTACTAGTTTTGGTGTTTTTTTTAATATTTTGCTAAATATGCAGATGAAATTTAAACTCATCATTGATAATTGTGACTAGGAGCTTTGTGTGGAGTTCGGCTTGGATGGTGGTCTTGTCAAGGGATGTAATGACAAAGTAAGATTTATGGTGAGAGAGAGGTTTAGGAAGGAAGAGTAATAGTTTGTTTTTTTTTTTGGATTTAAGGTGAGTTGATTTTTGGTGAGCCACATTTCTACGGACAGGGAGGAGTCTTGGGTGTGTGTGTGTGTGTGTGTGTGTGTGTGTGTGTGTGTGTGTGTGTGTGTGTGTGTGTGTGTGTGTGTGTGTGTGTGGAGTTCAGATATATTGTCGGAGATGGAGATGAGTGCATAATCGTCGACATATTGAATGAGGGAGGATTGTTTACAGGATGTGTGGAGGTCATTTATGAAGATGTTGAATAGAAGGGGGCCTAGGATGGATCCTTGGCAGATGCCACATTTTATGGTAAAAAGGAGGAGCAAGAAGTAAGACATCTGACAGATTGCTTCCTGTTGAATGGTTAGCTGGTAAATCAAGTAAGAGAAGTAGCAGAGAGATTTAGATCCTTGAGTTTAGGGAGGAGTAAGGAATGTGTCAAAGGCCTTGGAGAGGTCAAGGAAAAGAAAGGATATACGTTTGTTGTTGTCTCTGGCCTCAGCTACTGCATGGGTAAAAGCTAACAGTGCGTAGAAGTACTGTGGTTTGGTTGGAAGCCATGCTGGATCTGAGTAAGTACATTTTCCTGAAAGAGAAACTTAAGTAGTTGAGTATAAATGCACTTTTCAAGTATTTTTGATAGTGGGGAAAGTATGGCTATGGGTCTATAGTTTGATGGGTTAGTGGAATTGCCACCTTTATGCAGTGGGATGGTGTAAAAGGCTTTCCAAATGTCAGGGACAGTGGCTTCTTGGATGGATCTGTTTATGAGTAGGGGTACAGGATAGGCAATGGATTCAGCCGCAAGTTTGAGAAAGGCAGGTGGTAGGTGATCTGCAGATAGAAAACAGGATTTAAGCTTTAGCAGAAATAATTTAATACAGGCAGTGGAGATGGGTCTCAGGGAGAAGGGAGTATTGTTTGTTGGAGTAGGAGTAATTGAAGAGGGGATAGAGTTTGATTTGTGTGTGTAACTTTTTGGATGGTATCAATGAAGTAATTGTTGAGGAGGGTGGCAATTTCCTGAGGGGTATTGTTTGGGAATGGGGAAGGGGTAGTTGGGTTGCCAGAGTAGAGGATCTTGTTTAGGGTGGCCCAGAAATGTTGTGGTTAGATATTTGGTCAAATTGGGGTGAGTTGTAGAAATATTTTTGTCTTTATTGACTAGTTATACATTACACCACCTGCTCACCTGTGCCTGTCTACGTGGGTCTGAAGGTGAGTGGATTATGTAGTGCTGCACCCTTAATTTAGTTCTTTGACCAACTGTATGGATGTGTGAGTTCAGATTTACTCACCATTAATAAGGTATGTTGAACAATACATACAACCACACATATGGCTGTCTATAACAGTGATGTCTCTATAAATGTAGCTGTGTGTGTGTATGATATGTATATGTGTTATGTAGATATATGTGGAAAGTCTATGTATCATTGTAATGTATATATATATATATATATATATATATATATGTATATATATATATATATATATATATATATATATATATATATATATATATATATATATATATATATATATATATATATATATATATATATATATATATATATATATATATATATATATATATATATATATATATATATATATATATATATATATATATATATATATATATATATATATTTCGGTATATATCTTTTTCATAGTACATAGCCATAGGTATACTAATCATGTGAAAGAGAGATAGGGACAGATGGATATTTATACGTATATGTCTGTATTTACAGACGTATTTACACATTGCAGGTCATTTTGATGACAAGGCACCAGAAGTGTGCTCATTTTAACTAAGTGTAGGAACATGACAAGTGGGACTGTCAGTACTTACAAGGTGACTCCAGGCCAGATCTACCTGTACTCCAGTCTGGGATTTTGTGTGTTGCAGACATTGCCAGCTGCACCTGCTTCTGCTGAACTGCACTTCCTTCAAATTTTCCACAGCATTCCCCAGCTGTCTGCTGTACTTAATATGTGACTGAGATTCATACTGTTACTACACACACACACACACACACACACACACACACACACACACACACACACACACACACACTGACAGTCTGAGCATACCTCTCAAATGTACAGATTTTTGCAGAATGTCCAGAATTTTGCCTGATATTTCTGGCCTGTTCCTCATACATTTGTAGTGTTCTGGTAAATTATTGTATGTTGACATCACTGAATAATACTAACTACAGACAAACATTTGAGTGTTGGACTTTATATCCTTCAGATAGTCTGTAATCATGCACCTTGATTTCTTACTAATAACTTTCTTGGTTAATTGGAACAATCTGTTCTGTCTGTCTCTGTTTTTGGGCCTTTGTGCCCCTATTCTTGATGGCTTGGCCCAGATTTCTTGCATTAACAGATTGAGAGGTCTGACATTCTGTGGAATCACCAGCATACTAATACCTCATGCAAAAGCTGTGCATACATCCAGATTCGAACCATCAACATCATTACCCATACGGACATCCCTAGCCCATTGAGCCACATAGGCTGACATACAGAAATGGGTCTTTCATCACACAATCGACAGCATGTATTTGTACTTTGTTATCCCTGCGTTATGTGAGACATAGACTGGGTGATCAGGTTCGATGTCACAGCCCTAAGATTGCCTGGTCTGCTGATATACCATTGCTGACTTACTGTTACAGCATTTGTATTGAAACACTGATGTGTTGGGGGTGAGAGAAGAACAGCGCATGATCTGCTGGCATAGACAGTAGTGCAAATATCATATGACCCCACTGTTTAACATCTTCCTTGACTGCTGTTGTGAATATTCCAACCATGACCCCTAGTGAATATTATGGAACACATACTATTGGAATGGGTATCTGTAGTCCCATGTAGATGTTACATCTCTCCAAATAAGGCACTGTACGAGCACCCTACACTAAGGCACTGTACGAGCACATCCACTCATGCATGAATCGTGCCATCCCAAATAGAACCAAAATGCTCTCATCCAAAAAAAGGAAGCCGATCTAGTGGTCCCCTGCCATAAACAAACTTTACAACAAAAGGAAGAAACTTTTGCAGAAAAGAGGAAAATCCCAGGATGCAAAAAACTCCCTTACTAGCCTCAGTAAGAAACTGAGATGCCTCATAAAATCCTCCAAAGCTAGTTACGAAAATAAAATTGCCAAAGATTCCAAAGACAACCACAAAGCATTCTATAACTATGTCAATAATCTAAATGGCAATGCTCAGATCTGCTCTGAGCTAAAACAGAATGGCATTAAATATACTGATCTGAAGGATATTGCCAATATCCTGGCAGATCAATTCATTGCCAAATTCACCCCCCTCTCACCCCCTAAATGGCCCATCTCAATACCAGAAGATTGGCAAATTCCAGTAATAATGGCCACACAGGTACAAAACGCACTCTCTAAAGCCAAGAATACAGCATCCATGGGACCAGATGACATCCCGGGCTGTGTACTACATGAACTACAATATGAACTGGCACCTCACCTAAGTGTCATGTTTAATCATAGCCTCACCTCAGGTTTCGTGCCCACTGAGTGGCGCAGAGCTACAGTTATCCCAATCCACAAGGGGGGATCCACCTTGGATCCCGGAAACTACCGTCCCATCAGTCTGACAAGCCTTATCTGCAAGGCCATGGAGCGTATTATCATGGAACTTATAAACAAAGACATTGGCAAGCTTCAAACACTGGACCCCACCCAGTTTGGGGTTGTGAAGGGCTGATCTTGTCTCCTGAACCTGATTGACTTCTTTGAATCAGTCTCCAGAGCCATGGACAAGGGTAAGGTGGTCCACACAGCCTATCTAGATCTTGCCAAGGCCTTTGACACCATCCCTCACTCTGGAATCATAGATAAACTTACTAAGTTGGGCATTAATCCCTATGTCACCCAATGGGTTGCTAAATGGCTTACTGATAGAACCCACACTGTAAAAGTAGCCGACTCCAAATCCAGCTCCAGACAAGTGACAAGTGGAGTACCTCAGGGTTCAGTCCTGGGGCCGCTCTTGTTTGGCATCTACTTCTCTGAAGTACAGGTCAAAATTAAGGGACTCTGGCTAACAAAGTTTGCAGATGACTGCAAACTGGGAGCCATATTGAATCCCCAAATGATGTGGATACTCTACAAAAGGGCCTTACAGAAACAGATGCTTGGTGCCAGAGCCATGGGCTCAAGCTCAATGCCAAGAAATGTATTGTTATTCCCTTTGGGAAAAAACATGTATCCATGAATTACCATATAGGTGGCAGTACACTTAACACAGAAAGTGTGATAAGAGACTTAGGGACACAGGTGGACAGTGGTTTCACCTTCGATAACCACATCGCCACAACAGTCAGGAAATCCTTCTATGTGGCACACCTCATCACGAAGGACTTTTCATCCAGAAAAAAGGAGGTCATTGTCCCACTGTACTCATCCCTCATTAGACCCATTATGGAATACAACGCCCCATTTGATATGTACCTCTCAAGACATCTGCAACAACTGGAAAGGCCTCAGAAATACCTCACTAAAAGAATCACAGGCCTAAAGCAGATGCCCTATGCTGACCGACTTAAAAAACTCCAGCTATACTCTGTCGCATATCGTCTACTCAGAGGTGATCTCTGCTTAACATACAAGTCCATGTCAAACCTAGAGCTGTTGGACATGCTACACTTAAAGAAATCCCAATCCCTCAGAGCTACACGCTCCAGGGATCTAAACCTTGTCATCACAATAAACAAAACATGCTGGAGGGATAGGTTCCTGACCCAGAGACTCCCCAGACTCTGGAATAGATTGCCCATACATGTCAAGCAGAGTGCCTCTTTGGACCTCTTCAAGAGGAACCTTGATGATTGGATGGGAGAAAGGAAATTCACCCCAGGGATCACGTCAGTCGCCCTGCTAGACAGGGGTCCAGGAAAGTAAATAATGTGGAAAGAAATAGCCAGGGAATTGTTATAGCTAGGCTTGTATAGGCCCTAGGGCTGATAGCCTAGTACCAACCTATGAACCTATGAATAGCCCACTATATTCCCTTGCATACATGCAACAGGTCCATACATACAATACTATATTATAGTACTCCTTGCAAGTGGTGTGTAGGTGAGTGGCTTACCTTGCGAATGCAGCAGTTGGCAGAACTGTAGTTCAGGGCTGACTCTGATGCATGCAGTGCACAGCCAATACATGGTTAAGTACAGGTTGTGTGGGTTGCCTGGCATCATTTTTATATATGTATGCAAGTTAGAGTAAGGTGTCAGTCCCGAAGGCCCTAGGTTGTCAGTGCATGTGCTATGTGTTGTCTCTTAACCAAAACTAGGGCATACTGGGCATGCCTATGTCTGCCTACAGGGACACCATCAGGTGGTTCCTCCTTCTCCGAGTCCTCATGTGAGTGTGGCTGTAGTGACCTAGACACTGATGGGGGGCTGTGTATACATTCCCTTTGCTGATTCTGCTGCAGCTGTTTCCACAGATCATATTTTGTAGCATGGTATATACTGTGAATATCTGTGCACACATGGATGGAGAGTACTGCAGGACTCCATCAGACATACTGAGGCACTGAAAGTTTGACTTCAGAAACTCAAACACATGCTATCTGATGTTTCTTGTTTGTGGGTGTGTCTCATTATAGCATTCTTTCGTGGGTGTGTGTGCATTTCTGATGGGTATCATCATCCATGCTTCCAGTGCATAGGCAGCATCCCCCAGTAAATGGACATGTGGGATGTCCCACCTAGCAAACATCTGGTACAGCTGTGATGGGTGCCAGATATGGGAGCTGTGATAACTGCCAGGGGCTGCCAGCACACACATTCATGATAATGACCTGGACATTGCACACAACCTGGCAGTTGATGGAATGGTACCCCTTGTGGTTGACGTAGATTCTGTCCTCCTCACTGGGTGGTGCCCTGATGTGTACATGAGTGCAATCTGTAGCACCCAGTAACTCAGGGTAGTGTGCTACATGGTAGAAGAGTTTCATATTGCTGGCCCTCACCTCAGGTGTGAGGGGAAAAATGTGCTCATTGGCAGGTGGTAGCATGGCATCCAGGAACTGGTGGAGTACTCTGGATGCTGATGCTTGTGAAACCCCCATCATGTCCCCAGCTGGTCTTTAGAAGGTACCTGTGACTATTATCCTAAGGGCTACACATACCTTTGTTTCCACTAGGATGTGTTCCCCTATGTTGGCTCTGGGTCTGAGTTGAGGGCAGCAGAATTCAGTGATTTCCAGTAGTATGTCTCTGTCCACCCTGTACCAGAGTTGAGGGCAGCAGAACTCAGTGATTTCCAGTAGTATGTCTCTGTCCACCCTGTACCAGAGTTGAGGGCAGCAGAACTCAGTGATTTCCTGTAGTATGTCTCTGTCCACCCTGTAGCACTCTACAGTATCCAGCTCATTTAACTCATGGAATGTTACTCTGGGCCTGAACACTCTTATCCTTCCCTGCCTTGGCCTATTGTCAGCAGTAGCAGCAGCAGCATTGACTTCAGCATCTAGCACATACAAATGTAGCAGACCTGCAGCAGCCCATAGCATTCTTTCAGTTAAAATTCCCAAATCTGGACTCCAATGGTGCAGAGTATGGGGAAAAATCAGATTGTAAGGTGCATGCATACTTTATAGTGTTTGCCCACTGTAACATGCTGCGTAAACATACACAGATTCATTTTAAAAATTGTTTAACTTATTTCTCTTATTTTTTTTTCAGACAAACAATGGATAGTTTTGCTCATATCTGTATGTGCTATGCCATTTCTGTCCATCTACCTACACGTTTACAGCCTCTTTTGTCTGTCTACATTCCAGTACATGGATTTTTTCCATGTACATAATGGACATTGACACTGCGGTGGTGGTGCTGCGGTAGTGCTGTTGCCTCACTGTAAGACGTTGTCCCGTTAGATTCTCAGCTAGAGCGTCTTCTGTCTGGAGACATGCGTGAATGGGTGTACCTTCGTTGAAGGTTGTGTGTCAGGGCTGGCAACTTGGCATGCAAAAATCTACTGACAATCATTAGCGGACCGGAGTTACGCTGTGGCGACCCCTAACCGGGAAAAGCCAAAAGACACAACAACAACAACACAATGGACATTGGCATGGGGTCTGCAGAGCTGCTGATCTGCTTGCTGGATTACTCTACTTGACTCATTTGCATGGTATTCACCAGCTTATGATGTGATTTGCATGCCACAGATATTTCCTTGCTGGCCCATGCGTGCACACCACCCAGCTGTGTTTACTGAATCTAAAACCTTATTACTTTCATGTGAGCAGCATGGCATGATGCCTACATGGAAAATAAGATTGTGAAGGCTTTATTAAATTCACCCTATAAGTATATACAAACATTATGTATATAATAAACTTATGCAAACATCTTCTTCTTTTGGCTTTTCCCATTTAGGGGTCACCACAGCAGATCACCTGTCTGCTCATGATTGGCAGTGGAGCATTACGGTGTCGAGTAGCCAGCCCAGTGCCCAATCTTCCACAGAAGGCTCGCACACACATGCAGTCATGCCTAGGGCCAATTTAGAGTATCCAATCCATCTACAGCATGCCTTTGGGAGGAAACCGGAGCACCTTGAGGAAACCAGAGAACCTGGAGGAAACCCACGTGACCACAGGGAGGACATGCAGACTCTGCACAGAAGGCACCTCAGCTGAGGATTGAACTGGAGAACCTCTTGCTGTGAGGCATCAATGCTAACCGCTGCACCACCGCAGCTGCTCCAAACATATACAAACATAAACATACTAAATAATATGCTCATTTATGGAGTACAGTACTGTGGATAGTGTAGCATTCTACAAACTGTTCCACATAAATCCCTCAGAATACAACCAAACATTTTACTTCTAATCAGCTAGCTAAATTTACTTTATACATAACTCTAGATGCTTGGTAATTAGGTATTTTAATCTGAGGGAGAATTTCTACTAGAAAAAAGACTGTTTTAAAGTCTATTCTGTATTGATCCAATGCCTAACTATAATTAATTTTACACCAACAGATCAACTGTTAATTAGGACATTAAGTTCTTCATTCAATTTCACCAGTTAAACCAGCATCACCCTTGCATGACACAGCCCTCCTTGTTAAATTAAAGTAATATTGGATTACAAATACTTTTGACATTTTACAAGCCCAAACATGTGAAAAGCATTTGCAATTTTATTTGGACAAAAATTAAATTGGCAAGACTGGAGTCTCAAACATTGACATTTAATGAGCATTTTTATACTTAAGTCTCTCCTCACTATCTATCTATCCATATATATATATATATATATATATATATATATATATATATGTTCATACTAGGCTATCTGCCCTAGGGCATTTATAAGCCTAGCCAGAGTATGTATATATATATATATATATATATATATATATATGTTCATACTAGGCTATCTGCCCTAGGGCATTTATAAGCCTAGCCAGAGTGTGTTTGGCTTTCGCCACCCATTTTAAATTAATTTTGCTATGCCCTTTTTCAAGGTTAGTATACTGTGCCTCTGTCTAACAGTGACACAGAAGTGATACCCGGGGTAAACCTACGATCTCCCATCCACTCATCAAGATTCCTCTTGAAGAGAGTCAATGAGGGACTCTGCCTAACCTGGACTGGGATTTTATTCCAGAGTGAAGGGAGCCTCTGGGTTATGAATCTGTCCCTCCAGCATGTCCTATTTATTTCAGTGTTGAGGTTCAAGTCTCTCGAGCACGTAGCTCGATGGGATTTGGATTTTCTGAGATGCAGCATGTCCATTAATTCCGGGTTGGACATGGCTTTATATATCAGGCACAGATCGCCTCTGAGCAGGCGGTATGCCACTGAGTAGAGCTGGAGTTTCTTTAACTGGGCAGCATATGGCATCTGTTTGAGCCCTTTGATCCTCTTGGTGAGGTACTTTTGGGGTCTTTCCAGTTGCTGCAGGTGTCTGGTAAGGTACATCCCAAAAGGGGCATTGTACTCAATTATGGGCCTGATGAGGGATGAGTAAAGAGGCACAATGACCTCCCCTGATCTAGATGTGAATCCCTTCATGATTAGGTGGACTATATAAAATGTTTTTCTAACCACTTTGGCCACGTGGTTGTCAAATGAGAGATTGCTATCAACTTGGGTCCCCAGATCCCTAATTACTTCTTCTTTACTTAATGAATTACCATCTATGTGGTAATTTGTGGGCACTTTGTTTTTGCCAAAGGGGATGACTATACAGTTTTTGGCATTTAGCTTGAGACCATGGCTCTGGCACCAGTTGTCTGTTTCTATGAGGCCCTTTTGGAGGATGCTTGTGTCGGCTGGAGAGTCGATTATGGTGCCCAGTTTGCAGTCATCTGCGAACTTGGTCAGCCACAGTCCTTCCGTGTTGGCCTGTACCTCCGAGAAATATATACCGAACAAGAGAGGTCCCAGGACTGAGCATTGTGGGATGCCACTTGTAACTGGTTTGGAGTCTGACATGGCTCCAGCAATTCTAACCATGTGGGTTCTGTCCTTGAGCCAGTTTGCAACCCATCTAGTGACATAGGGGTTTAAATTTAAGCTGGTGAGCTTACCTATAATTCCCGAGTGGGGTATTGTATCGAAGGCTTTTGCGAGGACCAGGTAGGCTGTGTGGACCACCTTCCCCTCGTGAATGGCATTGGTGACTGTTTCAAAGAAATCGACCAGGTTTAAGAGGCATGATCTGCCCTTAACAAAGCCGAACTGGGCAGGATCCAGTGTCTGTAGGTCCCCAATATCTTTATTTATGAGGTCCATGATGATCCTTTCCATAGCTTTGCAGACCAAGCTAGTCAGGCTTATGGAGCGATAGTTTCCAGGATCCGTTGAGGCACCTCCTTTGTGGAGAGGGACCACTGTTGCTGTACGCCACTCTTTGGGTACATATCCTGTAGTAAGGCTGAGATTGAACAGTAGTTTTATGTTTGGGTTTAGCTCTTCTTGGAGTTCATGTAGGATGCAGCCCGGGACACCGTCTGGTCCCATTGATGCTGTGTTTTTTGCTTTGGAGAGGATTGTTCTTACCTGAGCATCTGAGATGTCAGGGGGGCAGCACTCTGCTGGGATAGATATTTGCCATTTTGGTGGGGAGGGGGGGAGTTTGTGCTGATATATATATATATATATATATATATATATATATATATATATATATATATATATATTTGGATCTACCTGACTACATCGAAACATCAAAAGAGCGAAAACGACTTCACCGACACCACATAATCGACAGTTCACAAACACGACACCTCATACACTCGACACATCATAACAACAAACAAAACAAATCCCCTATCCAAAACCCACACACACAACACAAGGACACCAAAATCCTTACAAACCAACACTAACCCATACATACACAACTATCTACAACCCTAACCCAAACCTTTACCCTAAGGTCCGTCACCATCGCACACTCACCTAACCAGCCTAACCCTAACTCACTTAACCGCTAACCCAAAACTATCACTACTGCACCCTTACCTAACCCGCCCTAACCCTAACTCACTTATCCCACCCTATCCCTACACACCGCCAACATCGCACACTTACCTTACTCGCACCCTTACCTAACCCGCGCCCTAACCCTAACTCACTTATCCCACCCCTATCCCTACACACCGTCAACATCACACACTTACCTTACTCGCACCCTAATGTCCGTCACTACCGCATACTTACACATCCTTTCCCCATCTCAGTGTTCTCAGCGTCGGTGTCTTCCTCCGTCGGTCTTCTGCCTTGTCGATCTTCTGGTGTCGGTGAAGTCGTTTTTGCTCTTCTGAAGTTTCGACGTAGTCAGGTAGATCCGTATATATATATATATATATATATATATATATATATATATATATATATAGCTATATATATATAGAGAGAGGGAGATTCTTCTTTATTAATTTAAACACTAAATGTGCAAGTTTTGTTAACTTCCTCAGCTTGCTACTAATTGCTTAAATCATATTATACTTTTGATTAACAGTGAATTTTTAAAAAGTCTTTTTTGCAGGGGGCTTGCACCTTGAAATGAAAATATGCGTCATATTTTCATACCTTTGGGACTTTCTTGTATTTTTGTTTTGGCTTGCCCCTTGAATCCTGATCCCACACCCTGAAACTATAAATGCACTGTCTCTGTAATTGATCAAATTATAAATTAAAAAAAAACAAAAGTAAAAAAGTCATAGCAACAACTTTTATTTAATATAATGCTAATCACTAGTATATCATATCCAAATGATGACATAAGAGAAGCAATATTTAATAAATATTTTTTTAAATATTGCAAAGCAAATTTAACTCGAATGTAGCAGCACTTGGCTTTTTATTTACAATAGTTTTAAGTGGACTAGCTACAAAATATAACTACTTTATTTTTTAAGTTCACTTTGGAAGTAGTGCCAAATGTTGGCACTCTATCAGAAAATGACTTAATAAAATGTGTTTATTACTAATCAGTTGCATCACATGACAAATTAAAGGTCTAGGAAGATCTCATATTATTCTTGAAGGACTTAACTGTGACTAGATGACTTAAGGAGATAGAATCATTTACTTATAGAATTTGGAAAATTAAGTTGGAAGTGAAGTTTGAAAATTGAAATTTAATGTGAAAGCCATCATTTTTCAACAGTCTGAGGTGCTGCCTTCAAAGCACATCTGTAAATAAGTTCCAATTTTATTCTGCAAGGGATTTATGTTTGTATAGACCTATGCAGAAGTATCAGTTGTAAAGAGTATTGAGTAACACTCTGTTTCTTATTGAATGTTTTACACTGTCAGTATATCAGGGGTTCTATAGAATGAATTAAGTAAGGCAGAACATTTTCAGGTCAGCTTCTGTGCATGAGTGGAGTTGGTAAGGAAATGCATCAGGCCAAATTTCCAAATATGTATTGGGCACAGACAAATTCGAAAAGGTTTTGTTTCAGACTCTAAGATGTGTCAATCATCATAATCTATTCTAAGATGTTTTTCTGATTGTGATACAGCATGCCATATGTTTTCAGTAAGCTATTAACTCATCTCAAATTCTGTGGTGTGCCAAGAGAATATTAATCTCTTTCAAGAAAACCCAAGAGGGTAATATTACAATGCAGTCATCATATAGTTTGTGATTGTTTGATATATAGTAAGAGAGTTGATGAATAGAGCTAAAAAAAAGAAAAATAAATAAATAATTGTACAAGTACAGAAGCCTGTGAGACACCAGACTTGGTAGGATGAAGATGAGATCTTCTTTGATCAATTACTAGCATAAAACATTTGTTCTAGAGTTAGACAATAAACCACAGAAGTGCAGATGGACTGATGCCATTCATATAAATATGTTATTACTAGAAAGTGATTATGAGATTCAAAGGCATTTAAAATATCAATAAGAAACAAGAAATATAAGACCACTTGAGTCTATTAATAGAGGTAAGCAACTATCAAGCATACTTGCAGCAGTAGTAGGAAGGCTGTGCCATTTCCCAAAACCATGATGGTCGCTAGATCTCACGGCAAAATACACTGTATGAGACTTTATTGTATAGACACTCCCCGGGATTCATGAACCTTGCGCCAGGCGCCAGCATAGCGTCGGCGTTATAACGCCAAATATGGCTGCTTAGCGATTCAGGTATGAATGAATTCCACGTGCACTACCGGCGTGCGCCGGACCGTCCCCGCCCCCGGCGTAGGTATGCAAAACACACTGTGTGCGGTATTGCACCATGCAAATGAGGGCAAATAGCGATCCACGAAGTGGCGCAGGCGTAGCGTAAGGGCACGGCAATGTAAACCAAAAAAAACGGTTTACATTTACCCAAACATACCGGAGGAGTAACGGAAGGCTGTCAAAGTCAGGTATCATATAGGTGCAATATGCCAATGTGGAAAGGCACCGAGAATGTCCAAAGAAAATATGCACAAAATGTAAAAAATGACATAAATGGCACGTACGTAGAAAGAACAGCAGACCCCCGGGATGTGTGCACAGAAGTTGTAAAGCAATGAAATAATATGATAATGTCCGAAAAGAGCATTAGAACACAAATCAGCTGCACAGCCACCACACACCATAGTATGTATGTAAAGCTGCAACCCCAGCGCAATGGTTGTCAAGGAGTGGAGGCAGTGTCCGGCGCCGTAACCAGGTATTAGTAGTCAATTCCATGCAAATGAGGCAGATAATAGTGAATCGCAAAAACGGCCAGCGTAAGGATGCAGCAAGCGGCGTAGTGGTACGACACCGAGGAGTGGCCTACACGAGATACATGTCAACCACACAGGGGTGTGCCACTGTAGGAGGAAGGATATTGGAGGACAGCAAATCTGGGCTGTACAATGCACATCACAGCATCAGGACTGGCGTGTTAGGAAATAGATGCGCTGACAGTACAGAATGCGCGTACAAATGCATGTGCACGAGGATGACTACGTTCCCGAAACCAGTCATGTGACGGCCTCACCGGCAACAACCAGGGATATAGGAAGGTAATGCGGAGAATACGAGGAAATGCGGAAGCAGTGTAAATGTATCCGTAACGAGCAATTAACACCAATCAATGCAGGAAGGGCAAACGCCGGCAGCTGATAAGTCTGCATGCAGACTCCTGCAGAACGGAAAGGGGAGGCATATGAGAGCAAAGATAATAGGGATGTAGTAGAAATGCAAAGAGCAAAGAACCGAAATAGCACAGCCAAGTACAGAGGTAGCATAACTGCGGCTGAAGATAAAATGCATCATATGCCATGTGCCTGCAGGATGCAGTAATGTAAGATGCCAGGCGAAGGCAATGCAGGCAACTGTAATGTAACACTACAGGCAGTACCGTTGCAGCTGCAAGCGTAAAACCACGGAAATAATCCATGGATAGGGCCGCACAGACACACCCAATGACCTCACCGGGTATACAGCACAACAGTAATAAATGTGAATGCACAACACACAGCGATTTCCCAAACGCCGCACCGTAGGGTGTAAACAGACGGGAACTTTTAACATGTATATGCTGGGTGCCGCCGTGGCTGTGATGCATAGGTATGTGGCAGAGACAGACGGAGTTGCGGAGGGTGGTGCCGACAACTACCGTAGGCCTCACAGGAGAAGGAGAGTGTTCAGACCAAGGGTGACCTACCAGGGGCTGCGAGACCTGGAGATAGTAGAGCGCTACAGGGTGGACAGGGACACGTTACAGCAAATAGTGGAGCTGTGCCGGCCGCCTGAGAACAAGAGACAACAGAGGGAGCCCATCCCAGTGGACACAAAGGTATGTGTGAGCTTGCGAATACTGGCTACAGGTACCTTTCAAAGGCCCACCGGGGACATAATGGGCATCTCACAGGCATCAGCATCCAGGGTACTACACCAGTTCCTGGGTGCCATGTTACCACATGCCCATGAGCACATAAAGTTCCCAGATCTCAGGGGGAGTTGGCTAGCAATATCGCCGCTTCCACCGTGTGGCACAATACACGGAGGTCCTGGGTGCGATAGACTGTACGCACATAGAAATCAAGTCACCACCTGGGGAGCAGGGTAGACGCTACATAAACCGCAAGGGATACCCCTCCATAAATTGCCAGGTCGTGTGCAATGCGCAGGGCATTATCATGGATGTGTGTGCTGGCAGCCCTGGAAGCTACCACGACTCCCATATCTGGCATGCCTCACAGCTGTATCAGGTATTAGCCAGTGGGGACATCACACAAGGTCACCTTGTGGGGATGCTGGCTACGCACTGGAGCCGTGGTTGATGACACCCATCAGAAATGCACACACACACATGCAAGAACGCCATAATGAGGCACACGCACAAACGAGAATAATCATAGAGCGTGTGTTCGATCTTGAAATCACGGTTCCGGTGCTTGGATACATCCGTGGAGCCTTGCAGTACTCTCCAGGCACAAGTGCCCACATATTCATAGTATGTTGTATGCTACACAATATGATTCTCGCGGAAACAGCTGCTGCAGGGACATAATGGCGGGGGGCCACCAGGCCCGCCACAACTGCCACGCCAAGCACAGGCACAGGGCGGGCGCCGCCACGGCCACACTGCGCCACCCCCAGCAGGTGGACAGAGGCGTGCCCAATATGCCTACGCCCTGGCAAAGAGGGAACGCATAGCACATACTTTGACAGTGTAGGCCCCATGGACTGACACCTCCTGACCTGCACACACAGTAAAATGGACGCCACACAAACATGTCCGCCCGTAATGTGTACCGTATGTGCGGACGTATGTGTGACTCCAACAAAGGCACCGCCAAACACTGCACACCCAATAGCCAGCAGAGCATGGAACGCCAACACCTCAACGCACGCTGGTTCAACAGCACACGGCGTAGCCATATGCTGCCACTATCGCCGCAAGTCGACCACACATGTACGCATGTGCATACACAGATACGGAAATACATATCAGTACACATGTAGAAATATATGCATACACAGATAGAAAGTACAACAGGGTAATATGGAACCCAGGGATGCAAGTTCACAGATAAGTAAGACGCGAAATCACCACATATTAAACATAGTGACCGACAACCCGATCATCCTGGAGTGTGGGCAGGGCAGGTAACGCCAGCCATGGAAATGTTAACCCGCATCAATACATATCCACGTGTCGGGATGGTCACCAGTCCACGGTACAGTAACGGGATATGTGTAGGGTCACCACCTGTCCCACGTTGTGAGGGACAGTCCACCTTTGGGCAGTTGTGTCCTGCAAAAACATTGACAAAATGGCAAATGTCCTGAGATTGTAGGACAAAACCATTTCCCATAATTACTTTATTAGTTGCAGAAAACAGTTATTTTGTAGAAGAAACATCTAAATATGATAATAAACAGAATAAGCAACTGTAATGCTACAGCTTTGTATTCCGTCAAAAAAGTGAATCGCTGTCCTTTGTACTGGCCGTGGGTATGTGTCGGCATGCAAAATCTGACGTTTCTACTAAAAATGTCCCACTTTGGCCATTTGAAAAGGTGGCAACCCTACATATGTGCGTGTCATATCCATAGGACATGAGTGCGGAGATACACGCCGCCACCGGCGATGCGGCCAACGTAGGTATTGTGTTCAACCATCGGTCGGCGAAAGCATACCAGTGAAGTGTACGACATTATGAGGAACGTACCTCATTTGGGGTGTAAAACAGTTCATATTCCTCGCAGTTCCTCCAAGTTCCACATTGAAAATGTCCCTCAAACATCCATTGTTAGGAATGTATATAAATGACATCCTGGTAAATAGAATGTACTCATAGTAAGTTAGTAAAGGTTCTTCACTGTAAGTAAATCAGCATATCATAATCAACCTATGACCCACTTAGCTGAAGTTGTCACTATGCCATTACTATGTGTTCCACATTATGCCCATGTGTTTCACATTACTACTGTGTGTGTTCCCCACTCCGAGAATAGAAGGTTGACAGCCATGGCGGCAATATGTGTATGTGTGAGGTGAGGTTGTCGTGTGTTCCGCTGTGTGTGTGTAATGTGTGTGCCAGTGTAAACTGTGTATGAAGGTGACATGTCACAGGCGGAGTGTAATAACAGGCGTAGGCATACAGTACAGGAACCATAGGCGTATGTACAGCAGTACCCACAAAGTAGTACTGACATCTCCTCAGTGGCTATGCACGTGGCGACGTAAAATGATGCAAAGCCCAAATGTCCCAAAGTGTACCACAGGGCCATAGCAAACAGGAGATGCAAAGGACGCATGTACAAACCACGACCGTAGGTATGGCGGCCATAACGTAGACTCCACACGGTCCGTTGGCAACGTTACACAGCATCAGGCATGTACGGCGAAAATACGAATGTGCCATCCCGGCACCGATCGTGAACACTTACGGTCCGGTAAATACCGCGGTGTGTTCCACGACCGTGACGTAAGCAAGCGGCACCCGAATAGGAGGCTACCGGTAGCATACAGTCCGCCCCAAGTATAGGACCACAATCACCGTAACTATCAGCGACAAAATGCAAATGGATGGTAGGCACGGACGAACATCCGCAGATATATAACCGATGTGAAGGAGGAATACGTGCAGGAAGCACACATACAGGCGATACCGACAGCAGACGACATTAACAAAACAAACATTCCCGGAACAACAGACAGGTAACCTGCAGCTCCCCAAGCAGGGATGGAGCACACACACAAGCATATCTGGTATGTATAAATGCAAGACTCACACACCGTACCCGTCACCCACATCCGCAGATATACCCCATTGCACATATCAAAGGGATAACAGCTAAAACCGTAGCAAACACATACAGGCAGTGAATGACAGCGGCATACCCACAACAAGCTCCTGGGAAACACTAGCAGCGGCTCATGCATCCATGCATTCGCTATGTACAGGAAAATAACAGCCATGTAACACATTTGAATGCACAACGCCATCGACAGGCGCCGCCAGGACACGGGGACCCACATGTCGAACACAATACCATACCCAACACACACAATCCACGGCTAACACCACAGCGAAATGTACCCGACACCACACATAGCGGATGCAGTCACACAAACATGATACAATACATACCATCCTCACGAAGGTATTGCAAATAACCAACGGCCACACGAGGAAAGAACCATGGCCTAGTGCCGACGCGTAACGAACGAAAGGAAGGGGGGATCACCGCCGATATGCTCATAAGTACACACCGAGGAACAGCTATTGGCCTGATTAACCCACATGCATCAGGCGACGAATATAAGGAAGACTCCCTGGATATTCAAACCGTATGTTCATACCGAACTCATACAAACTAGAGAAAGAGAAACAAGGGAATACAGACGAACTCAGAACAAAAGGCCGGAAAGGTATGTCGAACCCACGACATGTACTGGTGTGTAACGCACGATACGTATGACTAATCTGTACAGTATGTGAACAGTGTGTGTAGGTAAAGATACCTGTCCATCAGGCAGAGAGAGGCGAAGGTTGGATATGTAATGCTAAAACGCGCAGCATACCAACAACTGTGGACAACGTGTGCACAGCAGTGGGACAACATGTAAACACCCGGGATAACCCCAGGGCGGCTTGCCACCCTTTCAAAAGGCCAAAGTGGGAAATCGTCGGGACACACTTCAGATGTTACAGGTGGACACATACCCATGGTCAGTACAAAGGTTAGAACTCTACTCTTTTGCATAAAGAAAAGTGTAGTCTTGTAGCAGTTCAGTTGCTTATTGTGTGTCTTGTAACAGTTAGGAATGTACATACATAAATAAGTATGTTATGCAACTCTTACATAAGAATGGGATATAGTGATGTCCCACAATCTCAGGACATTTGCCATTTGTGATAAATTTTGTCAGGACACAACTGCCCAAGGAGGGACTGTCCCTTGCAAAGTGGCACAGGTGGTAACCCTACCCCAGGTCTGCCATAGGGGTTGCAAACACAGAACAATGCCACCACCCACGCCGATGCTGGCAGTGGATATCCAACACTGAAGTGCCACAGCAGGGGATAGGACATTTATGTATAGTGTCACAGCACACATGTGCATGGGCATATACCGTCGATGTCATACGGAATGTGCGCACAACGTGCACCTATCCCACGCAGTAGGGGCGACTATGTCAATTATGTGTAATGCAAAGCTGGCATGATGGATATGTTCACAAATCATAGACAGTATCACAGGCATAGCATGCATGATGGAGTGATGGGCTAATGTTATATACATACACAAGATATGTATGGCCTGCACATATGGGACAATGTAGTAGCAGAATAGGTACCCGAAATGGAGGTAACAGCAAGTGACCATGTCCAAACGTTCCATAGCAGGTGCAATGTGTGCCACAATGATGTCTAGCAGGGCCGTGTGTAAACACATGTGCAATGTACACAGTACTGACACCCCCCCCATGGTAGTGTCCACTGAACGGCAGAACTGGATGTCAACTGTCATGTCTATACAGTACGTCCGCTGTGGTGGTACCATGGGTCTGTGTCACCCTACCAGCAAGGCAGCTATCACATGACTAGTGACACAGTGTGCCCCTGTGGGATGTGCACAGGACCTATGTCCCACAGCATGGTGTGTGTCCAGTCTGTGGATGTCACACAGATGCCCGGGCTGAGCAATGTGGCATGTGTGCACACATGCAGGACTGCTCCTCCCCCCCTGCCCACAGCAAACGCCATGTAGGAGTACTACATGCATCAGTACTGTGGAGAACATGGCCCATGGCAGAGTACATTACACCCTGTGTTAGTGGCATGCAGGTGAGCACAGATGTGTTACATGACTGTCATTTGCATATGTAAACTGTCGGAGCTGGGTAGAGAGCACAGCATGACTATACTGAGACATGTAACGTTGTATCCATTGTGTAAGGTACACCACACATGTGTTATTGTAACACGGCCTGCGTGTACATGTGTGTATGGCACAGGTACAAGGGCACCCAAGGTATCAGCTAGACATACGGTCCAGAAATGCGTAGTCCTGCACATGTGTACCCACGCTATGGTGTAATATGGCAACCACAGCACCATGTGGCCCATGTGTGTGTACATCAACCATGTACAACGTGATATGCCTGTATAGGGACAGTATCCATGTGATACACACCGCATGACTGTCAGTATGCAAAGGTGATGTGTATGCACTATGTGTGATGTAACTGATGCAATGATATCTACATGATATATCTGCCACACTGACACCTGTATGGGTGTCAGCAACATGAGTAGGATGAGCTAGAATTCTGCCAGGTATGTAGAAGTGGTATATGTAGGCATGTACAGTACTGTGTGACAGCAGGTAGTGCATTATGCAAATACTGAGCATGAGGGGCCACATGTCTGAGGAACGTGCAATGCCACACGTCCCTGAAATGTTGTAGTCAGCATGATATGCCTGCACCACTGTGTGAACTGTACAGAAGGCACATGGCGTAACATGCCGATACATAGGCGATGTGATGCTGGATGTGTACACTGTCAATAGCATAAAGTGGAATGGTGCTGAAGGGCAAAGAGCGGATCATGTCTGATGTGATACCCTCTGTACCACCCCAACCACCCATGCAATAATATGACAGGTGGCCAGCATGGGATGTGGTGTGCTGTGGCGCACAGAAGCCCAACAAGGGTGCCAGGAAAGGCATGCAGGTAGTCAATGAGTGTGTGAAGCATGTATGTCAAGATGTGGCCCAGTGCCATACTGAATGGCCCAGTCATGGGTGTAGAGATGCAGCCCCATACGTGCAATGCAGTACCATCCATGTGTAGTGTGATAGATGTGGTAGTGTGGTGGTCAGGGTGCACAACGTACATGAATGGGCTAGCAGTCACTGGCGTGTGCTGCTGCAGAGACATGTAACAGCCAGGTTGGCGGGATACAACAACTACGGCGGTTGGAGGTGACATTGGGACTGTGTTCCCAGACATAACATGTGCATGCCAGTACTATGTATGTGTCCACAGGGTTAATACAATGTCCAGCCAAGGATTGGAACCCTGTAGTGAGTGAGAGTGTGTATTGTTGGTAGGTACCCCATTGGCAGGCAGGATGCCAGCAACATCTGTGTCGTCAATGCCTGCATGACCGTGGTATGCTGCATTGAATGTGGATGTAGTCAAACAGCAGAGACATACCACCACACTGCGTGAGGGCCCACACTGCAATGTCTGGCAGTCATGTGTAGGTAGCTAGCTGTGGAGTATGTCATGCACCAGCAGGACACACCATGACTGTCAAGTGACACACAACACACAGGTGAACAAAACTACCGTGCAACAGCCTGCACATGTGCCCATACAGCACGTGTGCATGGAACAGGAATACCACTGTGGCATCTGTGAAAGGCCAGCACCACCATGTCTCAGTGTGGAATAGCATGGTCCCTACCAGTGTGTAAATGTAGCAGAAGTGCACTGTGATCACTGTTGGCATAGGCACATAGACTGTCCATCGGACGGGTGCCATGCCCTCAACTACCTCTGTCAGTGGATGTCAGTAATACCGGCTGTAGTGTGTATGTACCATGCATGCTGCTATGGTTGTGTGCTTAGGGTGTGGCTAGCAGGGATGGTAAGCATGGATGTTCAGCAAACAGAGGGGGGAGGTGTGTAGGCCTAGCATACAGACACATGGAGGTTTGGTGCATGCTGAGGGTAGTGTAGGTATGGTATGTGTCGTGTAATGTGTCACCCAGCTATGCGTACTGCATGGCCAAGCATGTGTGGGTACGTGGGAGTCCATACTAGGGAAGGTCGTGTTGCTGGCAATACATAGCAGTAGCAACTGTCCCAGGTGCAATGTACAGCATGCCAACCCGACTGGCATGTAACCTGTGGTGTACAGTGTCTGCACTGTCGCGTGTCACAATGTGCGAAGTGGCCACAAACATGGGTATCTGAACATGGACTACCTATGATGCAATGTGTCATGGGAAAATACAGTATGTGTGTAAATCACGGTGTGGTGTGGGAACCACCCACCTGTGTGTGTTGCAGTCCAGGTATGTGACTGGGAGGTATGATCTGTGCACAATGTGGACTGGCAGGTGTGCCGTGTAGGGCATGGAGGCAGGTCCCAGGCACCGTAGATAAATGACATGTGTGCTGTACTGTGTGTGCAGTGCTAGTGTACAGCACAGTGGAGGGTGTAAGCATTGTCACACATCACTGCATGCTGTGCCTACCTGTGACAGCCCTGCCAGAGACAGACATGTGACACCGCTGCACAGGCAGCATAGCATGAGAAGATGTACATGTGGGCTGCACACCTTAGCCAGATGTCCACACGTCATGTGTGCCACGGTAGTGTGGTTCAACACGACTATCAGACTGGACAAACAGCACATGCCTGCATAACAACAGTATGACCATAGTCAACAGTCCCAGTGACAGAGTAGGCCAATGTAGACTATCCCTGCATGCAGACCAGTGGCTACTGGACACCTGGCTAGACACACACCTGGACGGTTAATTCACCATTGAGCCATCACATGTCCACGTCCATGTGGGCCGTACAATGTCATCACAGGGTGGTCACAATAGCAGGTGGCAAGGCAGACATGGTGTACCAGGTGATGTGTCATGTGTGCATATGTTGAGTAGCACAGCCGTTCACATGTCTGCAACATACTGGTGCACGATGTATACTGTTACATGATGAATGGAACTGCACTGTCACCCACTACAGGGCCAGCTGGCACAGGTGTGGTGTGACTGGTGTAACCCATGTTTGCACAGGATACACACTGCTGTTGTAGGCAGCCATGCTGGTGGCCACCAGTGATATATGCAGTGGTCATACAAACATACCGTACACAGTGTTCAGGCAGGAATGTCAATTGTCGTGGGCGATGTGCTGCTATGTGAATGTGGGTGTTTGTTGTGAATGTCACACATCCAGAAGACACCATCTGGTGCAGTCATGGTTGTCAACACCGGTACACACATCCACAGCAGTCAGAACCCAGTCCCGACAATGTGTGTCAGTCACCCTTGTACCGTGTGACATATGTGCACATGGCGGAACACCTCCACTGTCATCTAAGCTGGCTACATGATGGCTGGAATGTGCTGTAGAAATGTACAATGCTGGTAGCCCAATGAAGTACCTGGAATCAGACACAGTACACTATGTCAGCCATGTAAACCATGCACAACAATGACTGCCCAACAGACACAAACAATGCATTGACACATGGAACATGTGCTCATGACAACCCCCACTGAGGTATGTTGCACATATAGATGTACAATTGTCATCTATGGCCATAGCATGGATGCAGACACACATACTCCACAGGTAGTACCATGTGATGTAGGTAGGGGGCATTGCTTGTGTATATGTCACAGTAGATGTACACAGACATGTCCTGCATAGCCGTCATGTAGGGGTAGCTGTGTTATGTCACTACTGGACATGCCCATACAGATTACCATGTCCCGCAGGAGATGTGTTAGGTGTGTACCACATGTGACATGCTGACAACAATCTGCGATGTGTATGGCTGCCGGTGTACCTGTGTGACAATGTCTGTGATGGGTGCAAAGGCACATAGTATCGTATTGTATGCACACAAGCCCCACATGGTTGCATAGCCTGAACATTACAGTACAAGGAGTGTGTGGGATGATAGCAACCCACAGGTGGAGATGGGTATGGACGGCGGCCCACAACCACATGTGTGTGTACGGTGTTCACGTCCATGACACATGAGCATCTGAGAGGCTAGCGTCACAGTTGTACAGGGTCGCATGTACATATGTTCAGCAACATCCCTGTATGTCCCACCACTGGCCTGTGGACCAATGGACAACAACCAAATGTGCAGGTATGAGATGTGCACAGCACATCACAGATGCCTACCGTAGAACAGGCCTACCATGTAGACATGTGCACAGTAGGTCTGCGCCACCTGCAGTCAAACACGTTAGGTGCCAAACCACACCAATAGTCCGCCAATGACACAGATGGGCGTGCATGCCTCTGTGTATGTATGTCTGTGAATGGCTCCGGCATAGCAATATAGCCGTGTCACCATTGTGAACAACAATATGAATGGGTTGTATGTGTGAGGGGTGCATCATATGTGTATGGTCAGATCGGCGATACCATCAGTGGGCCTGCTATGTGAACATCCATGTCCCCATACATGGATACCTCTGCTGAGGCCAACACCACATTCACACAGGGAGGGATGGCGGTGTGTAGTGCAGCAGCAGACATGTGGGTGGCAGCGGGCAATGTATGTACACATATGTGTTACCCACATCAGTTCAGGCAGATATCCATGTGCATGGGATAGCGGTGTGTGTACACATACAGCACTGTGTCGATCAACATCCCAGCACATAGCACCTGCCAGGGCTACAGTGTATGCATGGATGTGTGATACCTGCATGCACCACACACACCCTCAACAAGCAGCGTGCAGCATACCTCGCTGGAGGACAGTGTCCACACCATGGTGATAAACATGTTGAATGTCCATATTCACACAGCTATGACAAAAGCAATGGACAGCCACCCTGCCAATACCGTCAGCCCTGGGTGGGTCACACCCATTGCCATGTATGTGGCATACCCTGCCATATCATGCAGAGATGACCAACAAGGCTGCATGAGCTATCACAGTCCCACATGGTGCAATGGACAAAGGCACTCTCACTATCAACCATACACAGTAGTAATGTGGTGGCGATGCACCCTGTCATGTTACAGGTGCTGTGTGATGCTCTGCACAATGTGTGCGTGTACATGCTATGCATGGCCTTTCCTGCTAATGTGTCATGGTTACACATTGCTCCATGTCTATCACATACGTAACACAGGTGAGCTGGGGCAAGTTGTCCAGCACCGGTACAGTGCTGTGTGGAAGTACATGGCACAACACATGCATGTGCAGGTGTCCATGTGTATGTGTACAGTGTCGCTGCTGGCGTTCACAATGGACACAGGCGTGATGTGTACTGACATATACACAGCGTACAGGTGAACAGTAGCACAGACGTCACATGGGGACATATGCCAACTGATATGGACATAGGTGCAGCCAGGTACACATGTCCATGGCAGGCTAACATCTACATGGTGCGTGCACAGTGTGATGGGGTGGCACACAGATATGATGTGACACCCAGTGCTCAATGGTGTGAAGCCACAACATCGGCTGTGTCACCGCCACGACGCCCTTCACAGATCACTGTGCAGATGTCGTACATGTCATAGCAATGTATTTCCAACAGTATGCCAGCACAGCAGTGTGAATGTGACCTGCCACCATCATTATGTCTTCCAGATAATGCCACGTTCGGCTTCCACCATTTAGCCGACAGGAGGAGGAGGTCATCATACCATACCTCCAGAGTAACTACAATGCCCTGTTTAGCCATGTGCCACAGCAGGCACAAGAACGGCAGGAGATGTGGGAGGAGTTGTGCAGGAGGGTGAACAGCGTGAACGGAACCAACCGCAGCTACCAACAAATCCGCGGGCACTGCACAGACCTGATCCGGCATGCAAGACAGCGTGCGCTGCAATCGCCAGGCAACAACGTGGGACAGGTGGTGGGCCACCAACACAGCCCCACTCACAGCTACGGAGGAGCTCCTGGCCAGTCTGGGGACACCCACGGAACAACCGCAGAACCACTTGCGTCCATCGTGGAGGTGGGTGTCTCCCGAACTATGAGCCTGGAGCCGCATGGTAAGTCAGTGTTGCATGTTTGTATGATAGGCGACGTGGGTGTGGGTGTCATAGTACAACACATGATATAGCAATACATGCCAGGTATATGGCCACACAAGATGCAAACCATTGTATGCTATGTTGTGTTAGCAGACATGTGCATAGCACATGCAACCACACATGCATGATGTGTCATGCACAGTGCTGACTGTGGAGATAGTAATGGCTAATGTGTATACCTTTGTGTAATGCCTTTACAGGTGCGTCTGGCGTGTCATAAGGACAAGGGTCTGTTGCAGGTAAGTCTGTTGCCAGTCAAGCGCATGTTCTGCTGTATTGATATTCCCCATGTGTCTAGGCATGACATGCTCACCTGTGTGTGACCCCGTCACGGTATACAGCTCGCACCACCCGACATACACACCACCCATGTACAGTAGATACACCCGTTACCGTAAAAGTGGTATGACACCACACAACCAATTGGTGTGTTACGTGCATTCAGCTATGCATACAATGGTGTAGGTGTTACACAATGGCTGCATGTGTAGTATGCATTGGTATGCCAGTGCAGTATGGACACAGTACCACAGAGTGAGCTGTGATCTGGCCAGAGCACAGGTGTTACCAATGTGACCCATGCCCCTGCATCGGGTGCACACGTTGTGACATGGCGCATGCCATGTCCCATGCACGTGGATGTCCGGCTGCAGCATTGTCACACCATGACATGACCTATGCACAACATAGCAGACATACACACTGTCAGCATATCCGTGAGAATGTGACACGTCACACTAGTATGGGTGTATGTCACATGGGCCACCACAGGGCCGTGTGCACAATGTCTACCACACACAATTGTCAATGAGTCAGACAGACAAGGCCATGGTTGATACCTACAGGCATGTTGCCACACAGCACATCCACAGTGGGTACTCACCATTGCACCCTGTACACACATAGTGGGTTCATCAATGTAGTGGACCCCCTGGACATCTGATGTAGTACACCAGTGACATGAAATTCCTCTCCACAGCTACTACAGGTGCCTCCAATGTCCACCATATATGTGCTGCTGAGCAGCTGAACTGACTTACAGACATGGCAATGTAATGCGTCCAGGTCACGCATCGCACAGACACATAGCTGTGTCCTGCTACTGTGCAGTGGCACAGAGCCCGCACCACACACCGTACAGCTATGCACACAGCTCACAGCAACCGTACCTGCACAGACATCACTGTTACACATACATTGTATCTGTACACTGTACACATAACACTGCACCATGACAGCCATCGTGATGTGGTGCATGCGGTGGGACACCATCTTCACATGTCCACATGATACCGCACATGTTTGCGGTGTACATTATAGTGTTGGCAGCCATGTGTACTCTCAACTTGCCGCGCCACGGTGTATCACGCTGATGCATGCAAACTACCATGAATGTGTGTACTGCATGCCTACTAAATGACACCTGCCTGTTGTACTGTCCCCACCAGGGCAGTGTACATACTGCCACTATGAATGTCTGGTCTGCATTCACTGGTCTGTGTTGTGTGAATGCTGCATGCCACCTGCATTATCACATGCATGCTGTGTGTGTGTGTGTGTGTGTGTGTGTGTGTGTGTGTGTGTGTGTGTGTGTGTGTGTGTGTGTGTGTGTGTGTGTGTGTGTGTGTGTGTGTGTGTGTGTCTGTATTGTAACCGATGGTATGTCTTTGTATTGACAGGTGCTGTAGATGCGTTCCCCTCCTGCGGTCAATCTGATGCTAGTGTCCCCACAGATACTAGTGGTGATGAGCATGTGCATGAGGCACAGGCAGGGTCATCACAGGCAGAGTCTGTGCCACTGGAGAACATCACACATACGTCCCTTTCATCCCTGCACACGGTTCAGATGCCGACACATACCCCAACACCGTTGCCCATAGATGACGGTCAGTCAGCGTCTGTTGTCCCGAGCAGGAATGTGTGGTGGCTGCAGAAGGTGTGGGTACACACGATGTTGCCAGTGTAAGGACTGGTGCAGTGCCACGCAGGCATGTGGCAGGTGCTGCCCGTGGGGAGCACCGCTAGACATACACCTGCCGTGCAGGGTGCAGCAGCTGGTATAACCAGGCGCATGTTCCAGACTGTAATGGCGGCGCAGGCGCGTGCGAGCGGCAGAACCAGGGCGGGCAGAGGCTGCAGAGGTCCGCAATCCGTACCCTAAATGACAGCATCAGGCATTGGCGAATGCACAACAGCATCTTGCCGATGTTCTGGATAGGAGATTAGCGATATGGCTGGTCTCATCGACCAAGGCTTGGCCATCCTTGAGCGTCGCGATCCGTTGCAGGAACACCAGGTAGGGGTGAGGCATAGGGCACGCGTGGTGTGCCAGCAACACCACCTGCTGCAGGTCAGCGTGTGCGTGCCACCTCCCATGCCCACACAGACAGTGATGGTAGCAGTAGCACTGCAGCTGCTACTACACCATCCACACCAGGACAGAGCAGGCCGCGTGGGCGTGGCCTGGGCCCCGTCGTGGACGCGTTTCCAGCGGACATGTGACATCGGAGAGTGGACAGTCTGTACCTCCACCGGTCGTGCCGTGCGACCCCAGGCAGGCGGGTCGCCGCGCCGGCAGACACAGTGAGCCGTAACACCTGCACTGTACAGTCAGGGGCTGCCAAGCATACCCGTGTAGGCATCACAGATGACTGAACTGTGTACACACACACCCACACACAGCAGACACAACTGTAGGGCTCCACCACACCCACATGCAATCTACATAGTCATGCCCACTCAATGCACTGGCCCTTACACACACACATGATGTCATCCATTGGTACAGCCCATGCCTGTGGCACATATCACCCTGTGCATATGATTAAGTCTCTGCCGCATAACTGTGAGCCACACCATCAATGCGGTTAAGCTAACATATTATGATGCAGAGGGTGGACACGATAGTGAGAGGTGTATGTGATACCTGTGTCGGCATAGTGCGTGCTGTGTATGTTGTGGTGTGTGTGTATGGCTGGTGACAGGTGTGTATGTGATGTGTGTTGTGCACGGACATCATGCAGCAGACATACCATGCAGGACAGGTGCAGCATTCATTGATATGTGTACACAGTATGTGTGGTGGTTACATGTGTAGCACCATGTCGGTGCAGTTAACCCGTATGATACTGATGGTGTACTTGCACGTGCCTACTGGGAGCACTGTAATTAGTTCCCCACGTGTAGTCGTGGGGTACCCTGAGCATGTCTGGCAAAATCAGCATAGCACAGTTACCCACATCCGGCATGGGCCCCTACATAGGTACATAGGCACACATGAACGTGACAGGATATGTGCCCTACGACATGTGTGGACCTAGCATGACTGTGTGTGGCATCTAACACCCCTCAGGATGGGGATGCCATATCCATCAGTCCCCAGTCCCTGGTCTAGCAGTGACACACAGAGGTTGACTGGCGCATAACTATCGTCACACATCCACACGTCATTAGCAGTCCTGGACAAAGGCAGTCAGGGCCTTTCCTTCACATGGCCTGGCACTCCTCCCCGTGTTGTAGGGGGTGTCTGGCCATTACCCTGTTCCCCCAGCACGTCCCACTCATCTTTGAGTTGAGGTGTCTGACAGTCGCTTCTGTGCCCGTGTTTGCATGGGGCCTGGGAGGTGGAATGTGCCCATGTCACCCAGGTCAGACATGGCGTGTGTGTCAGGCACAGATCACCACGGCAGCTGTGCCGTGAAGATCCCCAGCCCGGGGCCCCCTGGGCGTGCACCTTGTGACACATGTCCTAGCACCATCATCCACGTCTTGTGGAACGTTTGCGGTCCTTCCGAGTGCTGCAGGCGTCAGGTTAGCTACAGGCCACATGTGCCATTGTACGCAGTCATTGCACTGGTGTGTGATGTGTACAGGGGTACAATGAACACCCCTGATGTGGTTGCCATTCCATCCAGACCAGGAGGCCACAATGGAATGTCTTCACACCCACATTGCCATTGTGTGTGTTGACAGAGGTTGCCGACAGGTGTGGTAGCCGTTTCCCTGTACATGTCCACCATCTTTAATGGCGTACCACCTACATGTGACATTGGGACGAACATGTTCTTCACACTGGGTAGGGCTGCACCTTCTCTGGCATTTGGTAGCAGGCCATGGCTCTGGCACCAGTCATCCATGTCTATGACGCCCTAGGTGGATGTTAGGTGTAACATGGGGTGTTGGGTATGTTGGCGGTCGCGTAGTCATATGCATACCTTGTCTGCTAGAATCCCCTATGACTGCATGCACATTGGAAGGTCGGATGCCATATGGCTGGGGGCACAGGAGTGAGCCCTGTGGGCCTCCACTGGGTCCAGATATGAGTGTGACAAGGCACCTTGAGCACCAACCCTGTGTGGTGTGACCTCCAACCTGTGTGAGAAGCATCGGGTGACATATGTCCCCACATGTATGCTGGCGAGCCTTTCCATGAGTCCCATGTGTAGTGTGGTCTGAGGGCTCCCACCAGGTCATGGTACTGTGTGCAAACCCACGTATCCCCATCAATGGCCTTGGTGAACACTCCAGACTGGGCGAGCAGGTTCGGGAGGCAGGATCCGCCCTTGACTATGTAGTTGTGGGTATGTTCGGTATTGGCTGTACACGCTATCTGTAACCATGACCACCTGTATGGACCTCCACACAGCTTTGCAGACAACACTTGTCAAGCGTATAGGGTGTGGCTGTTGACAGTCCATAGGAGCACTACCCTGGCATAGTGGGACCACAGATGCCATATGGCATCCATTGGGGACATAGCCCATGGTAAGGCTAACATGTCACAGTGGCGCATGTGTGGGCGAGGGCCTCAAAGAGGATGGGTAGCACACAGCCAGGAAACCATCGATTGCCCATTGCTGGCGTGTCAAGCGCCATAGAGATATGGGATCACTCCAGGCCATATGACATGTTTGGGAGGATACACTCTGGTGGGATGGATATGTTCCCTGTTGGGGGATGTATGCATGGAACATGTCCTGTGGTATGCAGTCAATGTCTGTGGGTGCAGTGACTGTTGTACCATTCTGGACCATTTCCAGGCAAGTCTGTGTGCCCCAACCATGTCCTTACCACAGTTAGGGAAGGCCCTGTGGTTGTCTCATGTGCCCTCTGCAGTACCACTCCTGGCGGACCTGGATGATGGTATGTGGGGCCGTATGGTGGCGCCGGTATGAATGGGTGATGGTTTCCCTGGTACTGTCATTGCCCTGCCATGTAGTAGCTCAACTGTTGATGTACAGGTAGTCAGTGGTTGCGGTCCACCACACCATGTGCCTACCTGTGGTGGACAAGGTCCTGATGTCATCATGTTTGCCTGTTGCAGACATGCATGTGGAGTGGTCGGGAAGGCATTAGATTGGCGTTTGCGGTCTGGCCTCTGTTCAACATTGGCATGGAGGACTTGTAGGGTACCACACCGGTCATATGATGTGTGTGGTTTTCTGTGGAGAGGTCATCACTGAGGTCCCCATGCTGGTGTTGGTTACAGTGAGTGGATGACCAGTGGATCCACTATACGGTCTTGCATCACCATTGAGGGCTGTACATCCTGTGTGGGGCATATCCTCACCATGCGTGATGGGCAGAACTGTCAGACATCCCCTGGTATGTATGGTGCATGGCTGTTTAACAGTGGCCAGGTGTGTGAACACCTGGGACTGCTGGCGTACTGTGTTGTGCCATGGGTAATGTTCCCAGGCTATGTATGGGTGGTTCATGTCACCCAATACGGTGCTGTTGTGAGAGCATGCCCACTCACCAGTGTCCTCAGGACATCTGTGAAGGTATCCTGTGTTTGGGAGGGTTGTCTGTAGCATGCAACAAACTGTAGGCCAGTCCTACACATGGTTAATTGCACCTACATATTCCCCGCAGCAACAACGTCTGTGGCATGACCGGGTTACTGTTGTGTGGCCGGACACACAGGATGGTCCGCATTCCGCCACCCATGCCGTCGCACCATGTGTATGCATGTCTGATCTGTGCCGACTCTAAGTGTCTGAGCATGCCCAGTAGGCAGCTGTGTAGATAGACACACAGCACAGTGCACACCGCGGCCGTCTGCAGTTATACCCCGGGTGCATGCCTGTATCCCCTACGCAACGGCCACGTCTGTGGCATGGCCAGGTTTCTGTTGTGTGGCTGGACACACACGACGGTCCACATTACGCCACCCATGCCGTCGCAACATGTGTATGCATGTCTGCCCTGTGCCGAGTCTAAGTGTCTGAGCATGCCCAGTATGCAGTGATGTACTGATCAGTAGTTACTTGTTATTCTCGACTGCAGCACTAGCGTGTTAGTGTGCGGCGACAGGATGGTAACAGACTGCGTGACTGCGCACTCTGTCCGAACACCGATCGGGCGCATTGCCTCTGCAAATGATACCACTCACGTGAGGGTATGCCTCCTGACAGCGCTCTGCTCAGTAAACTTCGGTAGCGTTCTGTAAATGCTTCATACTGTAGTGTGTTCATGTAGATAGGCGTAGGTTCGTCCCCCGTCCCTTCCGTGTGTGTGTGTGTGTGTGTGTGTGTGTGTCTCTGTGTGTGTGTGTGTGTTTCCAGCTGCCTCTGCGACTGATTATGCTTTTAGGCGGCTCCGCAACACATGCCTTGGCTATTGCCAACTATTGTCTTCGGCTGGCGTCAGCAGCCTACAAGTATGCCTGTGACAGCGCTCTGTTTAGCAAACTCGGTAGCGCGTTCTGTAAATGCTTCATACAGTAGTGTGTTCATGTAGATAGTCATAGGTTTGTCCCCCGTCCCTTCCGTGTGTGTGTGTCTCTGTGTGTGTGTGTTTCCAGCTGCCTCTGCGACTGATTATGCTTTTAGACGCTCCGCAACACATGCCTTGGCTATTGCCAACTATTGTCTTCGCTGGCGTCAGCAGCCTACAAGTATGCCTGTGACAGCTCTGTTTAGCAAACTTCGGTAGCGTTCTGTAAATACTTCATACAGTAGTGTGTTCATGTAGATAGTCGTAGGTTAGTCCCCGTCCCTTCCGTGTGTGTGTGTCTCTGTGTGTGTGTGTGTTTCCAGCTGCGTCTGCGACTGATTATGCTTTTAGGCGGCTCCGCAACACATGCCTTGGCTATTGCCAACTATTGTCTTCGGGTGATGTCAGCAGCCTACAAGTATGCCTGTGACAGCGCTCTGTTTAGCAAACTTCGGTAGCGTTCTGTAAATGCTTCATACAGTAGTGTGTTCATGTAGATAGTCGTAGGTTCGTCCCCGTCCCTTCCGTGTGTGTGTGTGTTTCCAGCTGCCTCTGCGACTGATTATGCTTTTAGGCGGCTCCGCAACACATGCCTTGGCTATTGCCAACTATTGTCTTCTTGGGTGATGTCAGCAGCCTACAAGTATGCCTGTGACAGCGCTCTGTTTAGCAAACTTCGGTAGCGCGTTCTGTAAATGCTTCATACAGTAGTGTGTTCATGTAGATAGTCGTAGGTTCGTCCCCGTCCCTTCCGTGTGTGTGTGTGTGTGTGTTTCCAGCTCGTCTGCGACTGATTATGCTTTTAGGCGGCTCCGCAACACATGCCTTGGCTATTGCCAACTATTGTCTTTGGTGATGTCAGCAGCCTACAAGTATGCCTGTGACAGCTCTGTTTAGCAAACTCGGTGGCGCGTTCTGTAAATGCTTCATACAGTAGTGTGTTCATGTAGATAGTCGTAGGTTCGTCCCCGTCCCTTCCGTTGTGTGTGTGTGTGTTTCCAGCTCGTCTGCGACTGATTATGCTTTTAGGCGCTCCGCACACATGCCTTGGCTATTGCCAACTATTGTCTTCTTGGGTGATGTCAGCAGCCTACAAGTATGCCTGTGACCGCGCTCTGTTTAGCAAACTTCGGTAGCGTTCTGTAAATGCTTCATACAGTAGTGTGTTCATGTAGATAGTCGTAGGTTCGTCCCCCTTCCCTTCCGTGTGTGTGTTTCCAGCTGCCTCTGCAACTGGTTATGCTTTTAGGCGGCTCCGCAACACATGCCTTGGCTATTGCCAACTATTGCCTTGCGGGTGATGTCAGCAGCCTACAAGTATGCCTGTGACAGCGCTCTGTTTAGCAAACTTCGGTAGCGTTCTGTAAATGCTTCATACAGTAGTGTGTTCATGTAGATAGTCGTAGGTTAGTCCCTCGTCCCTTCCGTGTGTGTGTGTGTGTGGGTGTGTGTGTTTCCAGCTGCCTCTGCGACTGATTATGCTTTTAGGCGGCTCCAACACATGCCTTGGCTATTGCCAACTATTGTCTTCTTGGTGATGTCAGCAGCCTACAAGTATGCCTGTGACAGCGCTCTGTTTAGCAAACTTCGGTGGCGCGTTCTGTAAATGCTTCATACAGTAGTGTGTTCATGTAGATAGTCGTAGGTTAGTCCCCGTCCCTTCCGTGTGTGTGTGTGTGTGTGTTTCCAGCTGCCTCTGCGACTGATTATGCTTTTAGGCGGCTCCAACACATGCCTTGGCTGTGCCAACTATTGTCTTCGGGTGATGTCAGCAGCCTACAAGTATGCCTGTGACAGCGCTCTGTTTAGCAAACTTCGGTGGCGCGTTCTGTAAATGCTTCATACAGTAGTGTGTTCATGTAGATAGTCGTAGGTTCGTCCCCGTCCCTTCCGTGTGTGTGTGTGTGTGTGTTTCCAGCTGCCTCTGCGACTGATTATGCTTTTAGGCGGCTCCGCAACACATGCCTTGGCTATTTCAAATATTGTCTTGCGGGTGGCGTCAGCAGCCTACATGTATGCCTCTGACAGCGCTCACGTCAGTTAACTTGGTAGCGCGTTGTGTAAATGATTCATACTGTACTGAGTTCATGTAAATAGGCGTAGGTTCATCTCCCGTCCCTTCCGTGTGTGTGTGTGTTTCCGTTGCTTTCGACCATACAACTGAATAAGCAAATTGTTAAAGTGTTCACAATCAACAGTGTGATATTTAAAATCATGTTAAGACTCACATTGTTGTTTGTGAACATTCTTAGACATACCATATTTCCTGCACGTTGTGGAAACAACGTATACGTTGCATGTTTTAATGAACTGTTCAAATGTTACGAAGACTTGTGTTGTGTCGAACTACGGGGACTATTCTTGCTGCAGGTTTCCGGTTTGTTTGTGTTTCATAGTACAATATCATGTAATACGTGTGTTCATAGTATGCTTTCTGTGATGTTGACATGTGTGTGTTTAGTTAGCAGTGCGTCTCTGCTTTCTATGCTGTGGCTACATCTCCATTGCTCGCATAGAAAGTGACAAATGGAAGTGTAAGGGTGGACATTTAAAGCCTGGATACTTCCATGTTATGTGTAAGTCTCCACGGGCCAGCGGGTGATAAGCGCATACATGTCTATGAAGTACCTTTGGATACCATATGCGACCTGTCGTGGACGAAATGTTTATGTTGACTGTTCCATCTACCTATGTGTGACATGGTTTGTGGCCATAGGGTGCCAGCAAGTCTTCCCTGTTCATTGGGTGTTTGCCATGGTGTATTGACATCAATCCTATTAATTCACCGAAGGATGTCTTTCTTTGGTGTCAGCATGCATAGTGTGAGCATCCTATGCCATTGCCAGCAGGCGTGGAGAGTGTGCCCTTGGTAGCTTTGCACAGGTGGCCCATCTGTGCCACTGTATGGGCGTGTGATCCCCATAGATGTGCTGGCACATGGAGTGTTGTGTCGCGGTATCTGCCCAGCGGTGTTTCTTTGAATGGGGAGTGTGTACTGTACACGTATCTGTATTCCCTGGGTTATGCCTTGCAACAGCTGTGGGATTCCCCAGGTTTGCAGCTATGGGTGCCATCTTGGCGTACGTTTGTCCATCCATGGGAACTGCCTACTGGACACTAGTATCGGGCTGTCAACATTTCACAGCTGCATTCTCCATTTCCGGTGGATGATCGGTATTAGTATTGCGGAGTAGCGCATATGCCATGGCCACGTCCGCTGCAGGCGGGGCGATGAATCATCTGCCAATCCACACCGACACCCATATTTGCATACCCACGATCCCATGTCTGCAACCGTCGACAGTACCCCTTGCACACCCTTCATGTGCGGAAATGGGATGTGGAATGCGTGTATGGATGCAGCAGCCTGGGGAGTCCTATTCATATGTCCTGCATTTCATGGACGGCTGTCATCACCCTTGAAGACACCTGTGGTGCATATATCTACCTGTGCCGTAGTCACGGCTGTCACCTCTTCCGGTTCACACTATGTTGCTCACACTCACTTAAGGAGTAATTTTTGGGTCCTGCAATGGACACCGATGTGCATATGTAAAGTTTAGGACATGTTGGACTGTGTCCATTCGGCCAGTGGGTTTGACTGCCGCGTATGTTCCCCATTCCGGATGTCTGTCCGCCTACCCATATTATGTAGTGCTACGTAAGCCATGTCCTTCCACAATTTACCCATAGGGTGTTACTGTAGTCCTGCAGGTTGGCAAATGCTTTACATAATCCTCACAGGTACCATTGTGAACTATCCGCCACTGTATTGTCAGTATAACACAGCGGTACATGTAGAACCTATTTATTCATGACAGTATGTCGGTTATGTGTGTGAACTCCATATTTTAGCGATAGTATGACCTTCCTAGTTGGCGTTGTTGGTGTGCCATTAATATGTGTTCCACAGGTCGCAGGTATGTTCCGCAGAGTGGAGGCGGGTGATCCCCACATACTGGATAGCACCTTCGCTGCTGTGTACGCTGGGATTCGCATGGCAGGATGGATGTCTACGGGGTGTATGTACTGCTGTTTCCATCTTTATGTCCTGTGTCATGCCCTACTACGGCTGTGTGATTCCACCAGGCTTGCTATTATGGTTGCCATCTTGTCCGTACGTTTGTCCATCCTTGGGAAATGCCTACTGGACACTGATGTAGATCTGAACACATTTCACACATGCCTTTAGCATTACCCTATGGATGCTTTGCATCCTTACTGGGGACTAAGGCACGTCCTGTACCCGCAGCCCTCCCACGGAGTGCAACAGCGGATTATCAGCCAAACAACACCGAGCCCCATTTTGCATACCCAGGATACCAGGGCTGCAACCCCCCACGATACGCATGACACATCCTTCATGTGTGCGGAACTGGGATATGGACGCACATGTATGGACCGGGCAGTCTGGGGACCTCTGTTCATATGTCCTGCATGTCATGGGCAGGTATCATCAACCTTAAACACGCTGGTGGTGCATATGTCTAGCTGTGCCGTAGTCACGGTTTGTACTCGGATTGGCTGATCTTGGCGCATACTGGCAAAACAGCCAGAATTTTTGGAGTCCTACAATGGACACCGATGTGCATTTGTAAAGTGTAGAGCGTGTTTGACTGTCCCCATCTGGCCAGTGGTATTGACTGCCGCTGTATGTTCCCCAGTCGTGGATGTCTGCTTGACTACCCATCGTTTGTATGACATGGCCTATCTATATGCGCGTGCCAGTATCCGTAAATACAGCAAACCTTGCGTCCTGCCCATCTTCATAAGCGACATTATGGAACATATATCGGCAGAAACAGACACTGTCAAATCGATAGACTCCACAGTGAAAGGATACTGAGCTCTCTCAACTACTAACATGGGGCACCGTCGGATGCGGATTTCATGACATAGCCGTCCTAATACACTTCCTTCAGAGTCGGTTTAAAGCGAAATAATCAATAAACCTGCTCATAGTTAGGTGGACAGTGCTCCAAGTCTTGATTATAACGTGACATATACATATCAGTGTTGCATGCCTTACTTCATGGAAACAATAATACGGCAACAATGTGTTAATATATCTACAATATTGGTAAATACAATCAGTATCCGGACACATAGTTGATAATTGGTGAGAGTGCACCTTAGAATGTAGTGTGTTGATCAGGTTATTGTATATCGATGTGTATAATAGTAGCATTACGATAACAAAGCATGGAATCAATAAGTACTATTTAAGCATATATTTGACAATTATGAATGTAAGCGTGTGGAGGAGACATCCGTAACCTTCCCTGGTTCCACTGGATCACACGCACGCACCGTACTCGCATGTCCGGATTGTGGGTTACGCGCGCACATGCATATCCGTAGTCCGTTTATATATGTTTACAGTGTCTGTGTGGTTACGTGTTTTGCGTTACTTGTGACTATTCCGGTAACATATGTCTGATCCGGTTGACGGGCGTGTGCAGAAAGCACTTACAGCTTTATATATGTAACAGTCTTTGCAGCATGGGCGCTTTACGTACACGTGCACAACTATATGTTCTATAGTCATAATTCCAACGTGACTGCAGTCACGTTTGGCCTACTGTGACCAGTGCACGTTAGCAGTACCTTGACATTAATATGCATATCCTTGGTACCTATGCACATTTACATATCACCCCCTTTTCGCACGCGTCACAGGCATCCATTCTCCTGCTGTCAACGGTCCGGTACTGTATGTTGAACACTCCTAATTTTCCCTCGTTCACGGCCCAGGACCCATCTGTCATCACCACAGCGCTGTTCAGATGACAGCTGCTTATATCCCATATGCATACAGGCCTTGATTGTCAGGGTGTTGCTGTGGTGCTTTGGGTTTGGTCTTGGCGCCCACTGTGCGGGACTGCCCTGACCCTGTCTGAATGTTAGATGAGTCACATGGGCACCGCGTTTGTCCGTGTCCATGGTACCATGTCACGGCCCCCAATTAGTCTTAACCGTGTGCTCGATTGGCTGGTGTATCCGTTGTAGATCTCGTTATACTAATTGCACACGGTCTGATCGAACTAACCTACTTCCATTACTAACCCTCCGTATGTATGGCCTGTGTCGCAATATTACAAGGGTTTAACATTGCGTGTCGACTTTCACTGAGCCACAGACATGTCCGTTGCTTTGTTTGGCCGGTTCGCTGTGCTACACACATTTAACATGGCGTAACAGGTTGAACAGCTCAGACACGAGGACATCGGGTTGTCCGTCGTTGTCTATTATTGAATGTCTCTGTGGAGTTTGTTTCACAAAGCGACACATTGTCGGCATTGTTAACGGACATCTCGCGATGCGTCCGCACCGGCGGGTGGCGTATGTCTGCCTTTGGCGGCGAACAGGCATTATGCTGTGCCATTATGTCTGGGGATATATGGTTTCCTTCCTTACGTAGATGATGTGCCATACTAGCAATGACCCTAGCGATGACCCGCGTCTGGGTGTGGGTACTGCTGTATTACCCACGGGAAGAGTGGCCTTAGGGTAAGTGGTGACCTAGGCAGAAGTTGCCACCGATACATCACCCGCTACCCCCCTCCTGGTCTACCTACACCAAATAGAGTCTGGAAAGGTGCCCCGAGTAGAGCAACACCCTAGACGGCTACCTACCTGGCCTATGCCTAAGGCCGGCTATGTGTGTGGTCCCTTGGGCATCGGACTCGGGAACCTGCCACGTCTGCCGTGGGTATGTCCAGCATTACCCACATCCAGCCCCAAGGCAGCCAACACAGCATCCATGGGTCCACATGGTGTCCCAGCTGTGCACTCCAGGGACTCTATGGGGAATTTAACCCACACTTCGGACAGCTGTGTAATCCTAGCCTCACCTCAGGATACGTACCTGAGTAGTAGCACAGGGCGACTGTAGTCACACTCCACATAGATGGTGCCTCCACTGACCCTGGTTATTACCATACCATTAGTATGACAAGCCTTATCTGCAAAGCCATGGAGATGGATCATAATGGGACACATAGATAAAGACATAGGGGACCCGCATACTTTGGATACAACCCAGTTTAGCTTGGTCATAGTCAGATCATGCCCTTTACACGTGTTTCACTTTGTAGAATCAGTCACCAAGGCCACTGCTGAGGGTAAAGCAGTCCATACAGCCTACCTCAACCCGGCAGAGGCCTTGACACAATACCCCTCGGGTATACTTGATAAACCCGTCATCTTGAATGTAAATCCATACATCGCCATATGGGTTGCAAGCGGGCTAAGTCACAGAACACACATGGCCATAGTTGCTGGCGCCATGTCATACTCACAGCCAGTCACAGGTGGTGTCCCATGGGGCTCAGTCCTGGGTCCACTATTTCCAGCATCTACGTTTCCAATGTACACGCATACACAGGGGGGTTATGGGTGACAATGTTTGCATACGACTGCAAAATGGATGCCAAAGTCAGACACACATCTGACACAGATATCCTTCAGGAGTGCCTCACAGATGTGGATAAGTGGTACCAGAGACATGTCCTACAGCTAAATGCCAGGAAATGCATAGGCATACCCTTCGGGATGAACAAGGTTACCCCGAGCTACCATATAGGTGGCAGTCCACTGAGCACGGAGGGGGTTACCAGTGATCTGGGGACACGTGTTGTTGTTAACCGTTCGTTAGACACACATGTTGCTAACATAGTTAGGTAGACCTTCCACATTGCCCACATCATCATGAAGGGATTCACATCTAGATCAGGGAGGTCATTGTCCCCTTGTACTCATCACTCAATAGACCTATGATTGGGTACAATGCCCGTTCAGAATGTAACTGACCCGAGAGCTGCAGGAGCTGGAAAGGCACCAACAGTTCTTCGACAAGCGGATGCAGGGTCTCAGGTATATGTGTTATACTGACCGACTGAAAGAATTCCAGCTGTATACAGTTGCATACCACTTGCCCAGAGGTGACCCGTGCCTGGCATGCACGGCTAAGTCGAACCAGATCTGATGACTATGCTTCACGTAAATAAGGTAGATCCTCAGAACCACAAGGGCAGCTGGCGTACACCTTGACACTGTCATTAATCGAGCGTGTTGTCGGGACGGATTCAACACCCAGACACTCACTATGCTGTGGAGCGACATCCCAGTACATGTGAGGGCAAGCACCTCGCTGGCCTTCTGTTAGTATTTACACATGGATGTCTGGATTGATTTATTTAAGTAACCTTCTAAATGAATGTTACATTAGCACATTGTGAATCTTTACATTTCGTTGGTCTATTTTACAGTAGTCATAATCATACGGTTTATGTGTATATATTATGGTTCATTCATATTACTAGGTGTCTGCAGTTCTGTTAATATATTGGCACAATCCGTAGGACATATATATGTAGCTTACACAGTCAGACATTTGGAAAACATTTTATGTTGGTTCATGTTTCATATATGTACATATATTTCCATTTTCCGATGAAGACTGTACCTTTCAAGCAATGTCTGATGTCCTCACTGTGTGGGATGTGTAACCCAAGTAAGGTTTGTTCGCTTGTCTGCCTTTAAGGCATGTAATTAGTACCTAGCACATCTAATGTACCAACCAATTAATGCTTGTAAATGTAGTAGGTTGGACTGCATTGTATGTAGTCTGAATAAGTCTGCTTATGAAGCAGGCGAAGTGGCTCAATAGACTATGGTGACTGCCTTTAATTCTTGGTGTGCTCTGGTTGGTCACTGACGGTCCCTACAGTACCTCGTCTTTGCTTTGGACTTCATCGGCTGGTTGTCTGTGTTTCTTGTATGGGGAATGTCAACTGTAGTCCCTATGTGTATGACTTGTGTAATGCCTTACTACGGCAGTGTAATTCCACCGGGTTTGCATTTATGTGTGCCATCTTAGTCATACGCTTGTCCATCCATGTGAATTGCCTACTATACACTGGTATAGGGCTGTACACATTTCACACCTGCATTTTGCATTCCCCGGAGTATGGTGTGCATTATTTGCGGAGAGTGTCGCATGTGCTACGCACGTCCCTCCCACGGGGCGGGACAAAGGATTGCCTGCGAAACAACACCGAGGCCAGATTCTACATACCCAGACTCCCTTGACTGCAACAGTGGACAGTACCCATTACACATCCTTCATGTGTGCTGCAGTGTGATGTGGACGCAGCTGAATGGACCCGATACCCTGGGTATTTCTGTGCATGTGTGCTGCAGTTCATGGACAGCTATCATCAACATTGAACACGCTTGCGTGCCTATGTGTACCTGTGATGTGGTGACGACAATTAGGTCACATGAGTAATGCAGGAAGCTAGCAGGCATTCTCTGAACAGAATTTTTGGGTCCTACAATGGACACCGATGTGCATATGTCAAGTTAGATGTTGCTGGACTGTGTCCACCTGCCCAGTGCTTTTCACTGCTGGTGTATGTTCCCCAATCGCGGATGTCTGTTTGACTACCCATTCCACATGGTGCTACATAACCAGCTGAGTTAGTACTGTGAACAAATGACATACATCCAAAGATGCTGGTTACCAACTGCTTCATATAAACCTCAGACATCCCAATGGGACATATCCGTCACTATATTTCCAATATAACACCACCGGAACATGTTGCTTACCTATGCATTCATTTAACCATGTTGTCTTCGTAGGTGGGAATGCCATAGTTTACACATCCTACGTGGCGTTGTGTGTGTGCCATTAGTATGTGTTCCACAGGTCGCACATCTGTTCCGCTGTGCGGTAGCGGGTGCTCCTCAGTCTGTTGCTGGCAGACTGAGTGCTGTACGCCCGGTGTTGGCACGACAGTCCGGCTTTGTATGTGGAATGTCAACTGTGGTCCCTATGTGTATTTCCTGTGTCATGCCTTACGCGGCTATGTCATTTACCGGGTTTGCAGTTGTGGGTGCCATCCTGGCCATACGGGTGTCCATCCATGACAATTGCCTACTGGACACTAGTATAGGGCTGTACACATTCCACACCTACATTTAGCATTCTCCGGAGTATGGTTTGCATTATTAGCGGAGAGTAAGGCAGGTGCTATGCACATCCCTCCCACAGGGCGGGAGGAAGGATTGCCTGCGAAACAACACCGAGCACAGAGTCTACATACCCAGAATCCCTTGACCGCAACAATTGACAGTACCCATTACACATCCGTCATGTGTGCGGAAGTGTGATGTGGATGCAGTTCTATGGACCCGGTACCCTGGGTATTTCTGTGCATCTGTGCTGCATTACATGGACAGCTATCAGCAACATTAAACACGCTTGCGGTGCATATGTGTACCTGTGACTACAATGAGTTCCGTTAGGTGATTAAATAAGGCGGAAGAGCTGTCTTTAGACAAATTTTTGGGTCCTACAATGGACACCACTGTGCATATGTAAAGTGTAGAGCTTGTCGGACTGTGTCCTTGTGAGCAGTGGATTTCACTGATACTGTGTGTTCAGGAATCGCGGATGTCTGTTTGACTACCCATTCCACATGGTGCTACATAACCAGCTGATTTAGTACTGTGAACAAATGACATACATCCAAAGATGCTGGTTACCAACTGCTTCATATAAACCGCAGACATCCCAATGGGACATATCCGTCACTGTATTTCCAATATAACACCACGGAACATGTTGCTTACCTATGCATTCATTTAACCATGTTGTCTTCATAGGTGGGAATGCCATAGCTTACATATCCTACTTGACGTTGTGTGTGTGCCATTAGTATGTGTTCCACAGGTCGTACATCTGTTCCGCTGTGCGGTGGCGGGTGCTCCTCAGTCTGTTGCTGGCAGACTGAGTGCTGCTGTCGCCGGTGTTGGTACGACAGTCCGGCTCTGTATGTGGGATGTGAACTGTGGTCCCTATATGTATTTCCTGGGTCATGCGTTACCGGCTATGTCATTTACCCGGGTTTGCAGTTGTGGGTGCCATCCTGGCCATACGGGTGTCCATCCATGACAATTGCCTACTGGACACTAGTATAGGGCTGTACACATTCCACACCTACATTTAGCATTCTCCGAAGTATGGTTTGCATTATTAGCGGAGAGTAAGGCAGGTGCTACGCACATCCCTCCCACAGGGCGGGAGGAAGGATTGCCTGCGAAACAACACCGAGCACAGAGTCTACATACCCAGAATCCCTTGACCGCAACAATTGACAGTACCCATTACACATCCGTCATGTGCGGAAGTGTGATGTGGATGCAGTGCTATGGACCCGGTACCCTGGGTATTTCTGTGCGTCTGTGCTGCATTACATGGACAGCTATCAGCAACATTAAACACGCTTGCGGTGCATATGTGTACCTGTGACGACAATGAGTTCACTTAAGTGTTGAAAGAAGCGGCATTCCTGTCTTTAGACAAACTTTTGGGTCCTACATTGGACACCACTGTGCATATGTAAAGTGTAGAGCTTGTCGGACTGTGTCCTTGTGAGCAGTGGGTTTCACTGATACTGTGTGTTCAGAAATCGCGGATGTCTGTTGGACTACCCATTCCACATGGTGCTACATAACCAGGTGATTTACTACTGTGGACAAATTACATACATCCAAAGATGCTGGTTAGCAAATGCTCCATTTAAACCGCAGACGTCCCAATGGGACATATCCGTCACTGTATTTCCACTATAACACCACCAGAACATGTTGCTTACCTATGCATTCATTTAACCATGTTGTCTTCATAGGTGGGAAAGCCATAGTTTACATATCCTACTTGACGTTGTGTGTGTGCCATTAGTATGTGTTCCACAGGTCGCACATCTGTTCGCTGTCACGGTAGCGGGTGCTCCTCAGTCTGTTGCTGGCAGATTGAGTGCTGTGTACGCCGGTGTTGGCACGACGGTCCTGCTTTGTATGTGGAATGTCAACTGTAGTCCCTATGTGTATTTCCTGTGTTATGCCTTCCCGGCTATGTCATTTACCGGCTTTGCAGTTGTGGGTGCCATTCTGGCCATACGGGTGTCCATCCATGACAATTGCCTACTGGACAGTAGTATAGGGCTGTACACATTACACACCTACATTTAGCATTCTCCGGAGTATGGTTTGCATTATTAGCGGAGAGTAAGGCAGGTGATTCGCACACATCCCTCCCACGGGCGGGAGAAAGGATTGCCTGCGAAACAACACCGAGCACAGAGTCTACATACCCAGAATCCCTTGACTGCAACAATTGACAGTACCCATTACACATCCGTCATGTGTGCGGGACTGTGATGTGGGCGCAGTTCTATGGACCCGGTACCCTGGGTATTGCTGTGCATCTGTGCTGCATTACATGCATAGCTATCAGCAACATTAAACACTCTTGCGGTGCATATGTGTACCTGTGGCGACACTGATTTCAGGTGCGCATTGAAATAAGACATAATTTGGTTCTTTCCACAATTTTTGGGTCCTACACTGGACACCACTGTGCATATGTAAAGTGTAGAGCTTGTCGGACTGTGTCCTTGTGAGCATTGGGTTTCACTGATGCTGTGTGTTCAGCAATCGTGTATGTGTGCTTGACTACCCATACTGTGTTGTGCTACAGGAACCATGTCTTCCGACACCAGAAACCAATGCTATACATCCAATGTTGCAGGTTAACAACCACTTTCATACCATACCCAGAGGTCACGATTGGGAGGTATTGCCACTTTATTATCAGAACAACAACCCCAGACTGTGTACATCATGGGAACTTAAATTGTTTTCTCATGGGAATAACACAGCCTTGCAAGGCACCTTGTACATTACAGTATCCTTTTGTGATTGTAGCTGTTTCAAGGACCCTAGACTGTTACGATACAGTGGACAGTTAATTTCTTGATACGTTGCTTTGTCTGTCTGGTAGGGAGTTGTACTGCTATCTTCCATTGAGCTCACAAGGCCATCCTCCTCTGGGAAGGAGTGCTGTTATGCATGTACATACATTTATTGTTCTGTAACCCAGCACATAATTAATGATGACAGACATGAGCCTGCTGTCCTGCTTACTGCCAGGTTCAGAATTCCATCACAGTACAGCTTAGCTTCACCAATTACATGCAGGCTTAGTTCTGCTGCCATATTGTACGGTACAATTCAATACATTATATAGTATTTCAGTGTAAACTGGAACTTCATATGTGTTTCTATATATTTCTGAACAACATCCATCCAGCCATATGCATGTTGTTCCATCCTTTACCTTGACCGTGTGTATTTGTCCGTCCAGCCACGCTAATCTCCACATGTGATGTCCCAGTTTCCCCTTCTTTGCCTGTAGCACCCTGTTAGGATGTCCTGTGTGTTAGGCACCTGTTCCGCTATATGTGATCGACTTCACTGCAAAGATAATCGTCATGCGGTGGTCCAACGACCGACTTGTCCACATGTGTACACTTATGTGCACCGTGTCGTATGCAAACCTAGATGGTTTGGACGGTACATACTACATGCAGGATGTCCACATTCTGCTGACACATACACATGCAGCCATTTACATATCTGTACGTGCGGTGGGTTGCTGACATGTGGGTGCGTATTTGCCAGCGTGGCATTGCCTAACACAAACATCTTACCACAGTTCAGGTATGCACATTGTGTGTGGTTGTATAGCTGCACACGGATGCTAGCAGGTTTGGGTGCTGGGGTATACATGGGTGTGACTGACATGTACAATGAGGCTATTGTGTAGTACATCCGAATGCATGGGTTCTGCTTCTGGATATTACACTTCATCATACACCATCCAGTGTATGCAACAGAGATGTTGCTGGGTCTGGGATATGTTGCTATGCACATGTTTGCCTGTGTTTGGGGTATCTTGCTTCCTTACTGTTGTTATGTCGGCACAGCTACCCGGCTATGTACTGTCACTACTGCTTGTGACCATTATGGTTGGCACCTTTTCCAATGCCCATAGTGGGGCATGTTATGTGGACACTTGAAATTTGCAGGACTACACATACCCAGGGCTAGTGCAGTAGACAGAACTTCACTTGTTTGCCATACTATGAGCCTATTCTGTTAGCGTTTGGGTTCCTTATTTATTTTCTTATGCCATGTCTGTGTTCCATACCGTAATGTATATGTTTTATGCTACTATTTACATGTATATTGCGGAATTTATGGCAGGGGATCGCAGGTCATTTTCCATTTTTACGATTGTTGCAGGGACACGACTGTCCAATCAGGGACTGTCCATGGCACTTTGGGACAGCAGGTAACCCTGGTGACCATGCCCATGTCGCTGCTGGGGTTTCCACCTTTTCCATTTTCCGATCTGGGATATTTCCGGGACTCACATCTGCCTTTACAGGCCGACACATACAACGGTCACTATATAGCATAGAAATTCACTTGTTTGCCTAAATAATTTGCTTATTATTGTGGCAATTTCCTTGCTTATTCTGTTTATTGTGTCATTTCGGTATTTCTGTTACAGAAATAACCAATTCATGCTACCATTACATTACATACGGGATATCATTGTGTCCTACACTGTAGCACATCAGCCATTTCTAATCGTTTTTCGGGACACAACTGTCCATGGAGAGACTGCCCCAAACAAAGTGGGACAGGTGGTGACCTTAGTCGCTGCTCCTATGTCGGTGCGGGCGCTGACATGCGACTGTACACCTTCTCTGAGTGTTAACACTGACAGTGCATTGCGGACGGAGGCGGTCTTATGCGTATCCTTTGCTCCTTGAGCGGGTACACTTATGCCTTGGTGGCTTCTATTTGCTTCTCCGTTAATTTGGAACGGGGACTATGTTGCGTACTGTACGTGCGTTTCATTCTGCACGGGACCTGGCTGCTGCCATTACTATTGTGGGCGGACCGTGGCTGTCAGCACATTAGGTTGCTCACCTCCTGCCGGCTTAGACACGCCTCCAGACGCATCCTACCTGGGCTCGCTCACGTACACTACGCACGTGTCTGTGATTCCGGTGCACTCTCATTAATATGTATATGGCGCTACTGCGCCGGATATTCCATGCACCGCCGGCGCAGGCCTTACGCCGGCCTTGCGCCGAGCTTCATGAATCCCGGGGACTGTTTTTTCTTTCCCCAATATATATGCTGGTTGAAACAGTACGGCAATTGGCCTAAATAAATTTGGTTTGTTCTGACTATTGCCCGTATGAATGTGAACATCTGCTATTTTTCATAGTACTTCCGAAAGTAATAATTCGGATGGCAGTATTAAAATGTTTTTAAGAGGAATAACTACAAAGGTGTTGCAAACAAAAATTAAATTAGTATAAAGGCCATCTAATCCATCTTAGCTATTAGCATGGGATTTCCTTTATCTAGTGGTTTATATTAGAAAAGGTGATATTCTGCAAATTAAATGTAGTCATAAAACCAAAAAAGTGTCTCCTGTTGAGGTATTTTTGTCTGAAGAGATGATTACAGTTCTGAAGATAAATGTTTTACTCAGTGATCTGTAAATAGCTCTGTAATCAACTTGGGGTCAATAATTGCTTGGCGATTTTTAGAGAAGTTTATTTGTTCAATTGGTTTTTGGCATTCTTCTCACATTATTTATTCATCTCCAAAACATCTCTGACTGCCTAGATGGGAGACATGTCTCTGCTTGAGAAAGCGACATGTATTCTTTCTAGTTAAGCTTTTAGATTGTTTTTTAACCATGTGATTCTGATTAGAATCAGCTTGGAGAGAGGAGCTTTGATATTTTTTCAAAGCTGTCTTTCTGGCAATAAAACCATATTTTTTTAGTTTGGTAAGCATCCATGTGACTGGAGGTTCTTTAAGTATCTTATTTTTCATGGGTAGAACAAATCTTGCAAATGAAAGATGATGATGTTGGGGAGCTACACAAGTGCCATGTTGCATTCTGACTGTGAAGTGACAGCAATCTAATTAGTATTTGTAGCCCAGAGTTTCAGACTTGTGAAGGAAATCTAAATAATATGATTTTGCCTTTGAGATGATTATATTTTGCAGAGTAACTAGAAGATACAAAAAAGTGGAGAATATAAACTAGACTGTCCTTTACAAGAAGATTTTTAATTAATGAGAAAAGTTGAAGCACAGCAAGTCAGTCCAGTGTAATATGAACTCCACACTAAGTGAGGGCTGCCTGGCTGTTAAAATACTCATACAAAACCGTGTGCATTAAGTAAGAGATATAATAATAAGTTATCCTTTGCCTCTTAATGTAGGCTAAAATTGTAAAAAGTTAGTGTATGTTAATCATGCAAACAACTGAGGACCAGTCTGATGACATAATTTGATGAAACATTTATTTTATTATTTATTTATTTTTATTTTACATTTGTTGACCGGGCTAGTCTGGCTGGATACATGTCCATTTTCAGCAGAGGCCCGAGGAGAAAAGCTCCACTATATACTAGTAACTTACAATAAACAAAAAGCACAGGAATATACAAACATATAAGCAAATAAAGAAATATTCTCATGTAGTATAGTAACAATACAGAAGCACTTTAACAAAAAAAAAAATAGTGAGGAATCATTATCCCATAATATTTGCAAGAGTAGGACTGTTAAAAAATGAAAACGAGAGAAAATAGTAACACGTAAAGAGTCTAAAATATTTACATTATTAACAAATTAAGATAAACATTTTGTGCCAGGGCACTAGTTTTAAGATAGAGATTTGCACAGTAGGGATCAGCATCTAGGTTTAAATAAAAGGAGAGATGACAGGTTGCAGTAATATATCAAGTATAAGGAGAAAAGATAGTATAGGAAAATTAATAAGCAGGTGGGACGCTAGGTGCACTACACTGGAGGGGTAGAAGTAGTGATAGAGGCAAGTAGAAGTGAATGGAGAGGACTGTAGAGAGGGGTTGTTTGCTGAGCTCAGTCAGGATTAGAGCAGGGGCATAGCCAGTGGGATTTAAAATAATTTCTTAGTTGTTTTTTGAAAAAGTGAGATGAGCCTAAAGTGGTCAGTTCTATGGGAAGTTTGTTCCAGTATGAGCCAACAGCATTAGTAAATAAGGAGTCACCTGCTTTATTATGAGATTTGAGAGTGGCTACTAGAAGTTTGCTGGCTGAGCGAAGGGAAGTAAGGTTCTTGTATGGGGCAATGAGGTTATTAAGTATGGGTGTATTAGAGGGGTAGTGGAGAATTTTATATATGATAACTAATTGATGTAGGAGAATTAGATTTTGAAGTTCAAGCCAGTTAAGGTTTTTGAGATTAACACAATGGTGGGTACGAAATGGGGAACCTGTGGCAAACCTGGCAATACTATGGTAGGCTGTGGCTAGTTTCTGAAGGTTAGCTTTTGAAAGGTTGATAAAAGATGGAGAGGCATACAATAGTGTAGAGATGAAATGAGTTTGGGCAAGAGACACTCTGGTGGTTGCAGTAAGAAAGGGCTTAAGTCTATAGAGGGCACCTATATTTTTATTAACAGCCTTGATGGTTAGATCAATGTGGCAGTCAAAGTTTAGTTGATTGTCTATTGTAACGCCTAATAGTTTAATGGAACAATCAGGTTTAATGATAGTGCCATTGTCAGACACAATGGAAAAGGAGATAGGGGCAGATTTAAGGGTTGGGGTGAAAAGTAGTCATTTGTTTTTTTTTTGGGATTAAGGAGGAGACAGATATGTTGGAACCATTTTTCTGCTGCCGTAAAGACTTTTTGGGTAGAAGAGTGAAGTTCTGCTGGAGATAAAGCAGAACAGATGACAGATGAATCATCAGCATACTGAATACAAGTGGATGTCGGGAGTGAAGTAGACAGGTTATTTATAAATATGGAGAAGAGAAGGAGACCTAAGATGGATCCTTGAGGGACACCGATAGTGACTAGGAGCTGAGAGGATATATGGCTGTCCCAGAGGACTGCTTGTTTTCTATCTTTCAAATAAGAGTCAAACCAGTGTAATGCCAAAGAGTCAAGTGAAAGAGATTTCAGAGTGTCTAGGAGAAGTTGATGGTTCACCATATCAAAGGCTTTTGAGAGGTCCAGGAATAAAGCAGAGGAGAAAAGGTTGTTATTGTGATTTTTGTTGATCATGTCTGTGAAGATGAGAAGGGCAGTGGAAGTGCTATGGTAGGGCCTAAAACCATGTTGGGAGTCTACGAGTAGGCTATTTTGCAAAAGATGTTGTAAGAGTTGATGGTGTATACAACGTTCCATAATTTTAGATAGTAGAGATAGTAGGGCTATAGGCCGGAAATTAGAAAGTTCATTAGTGTTACCTCCTTTATGCAGAGGAATGATATGGGAGACTTTCCAGCAGGAATGGAATAGTAGATTCGGTTATTGTTCTGTTAATTAAGATGGAGACTGGGTATGCTAGTTCTGCTGCTGCTAGTTGCAGATATTCAGCTGGTAGTTTGTCGGCTGAAGGGGTGCATGGTTTAAGTTTTGAGAGTAACTTACGTATGTGGGTTGTGGAGACTGTACTAAATTTTAGAGTGGGGGTGTTATTTTGAGGAGAGGTCTTTTGAGGGGAAGAGAGGGGAGTCATGGTGTTTGCTAGAGAGGTGACTGTTTCATAGAAGAAGTTGTTGAATGTATTGGCTATTATATTGGGCGGGGTCTAAGCAAAGTTAGCTAGTGTAGGTGTTTTGGTATTCCCTGGATGGAGCAGTTTATTGATTCCTGACCAGAATTTTTTAGGGTTGTGATTTTTGGTTTGTACATGAGTATCAGGAAGTAGATAATATAGGAGACCAATTTGGAGAGCAAAAGGCTGTGATACCACAAAAGGGACATAGTAGTGAGGTTAGCTCATGATCAGTTTTGGAATAAGTTAATGCATGTTGAAGTATTTTTTTTTTTTTACTAGAAGAACTCCACATCTTGTTCCCGTCCTGGCTTTTGAAGCCTTTAAATTTGGAAAGCATTTCAGTTAAGTTTGATAGAAATACAGACTATGGCCATAGAGTTCAATCAAGGCTCTGTAATGCCAACTATACCTGCTTTTTTAATGTAGTCATGGATACAGTAGTGTTTTAAGGGAGGAGATTTATTTCTAATAGACCCAGTACATTAACAGTAATTACTTTTATACCCTTCATGTTTACTGAACTTTAAAACTAAACTTGATTGCATATATATTTTTGCCAGAAAACAAGTCGCATATTCAGTTACAACAGAGAAAACTTGAGAGGACACAGCTTCATATGGATGAAAATGAAATGTGTACTATGGCAAATGGAAATCACACAATTTATAAGAAAACTATCACCTAGTAATCCTTTTATTATTGTTTTGTTTAAGGGCAACTGTAAATTAAATGAGCTTGATTGAGTGAAACTCCTGAACCTGAACTATACAATAGCTTACCATACTGCACCTAAATTATTCAAGTTACTAAGTGTAAATATATTATGTAAACACAAAGCCAGATACAATTCAAGGAAAGGTACACTTAATATTGTCATATAAAGCGATCAGTTAAGCTAATAACTTATCCATTGCATTCAAGACATACTTAACTGAAAATACCAGTTACTGATTAAAAATGAAAGATATGAATAATACATTTAACTATAATTAAAATAAGATGGAGAGAAGTAAGTCTTGCAGAAAAATCTGATGTGAAATGAGAGAGTTTAGCAAAATAGTCAAGCAGATGTCCATTTCTGTATCATGCATTCAGTGTTTATGCAGAAGCAAAGTCTATACTTTATAAAATGAATGAGAGAGGCTACTTATGTGAATAGCTTATGAAAGCCTGTGCATCAGTGGCAACTAAAATTCAGCCACACTATGAATGAAACAAAACATCATGGCATACAAACAAAGCAAAAGCTTAGAAAATGCTTAAATACTTGAATTTGAAAAATACTGAAACAGACTGTAGCTTTACTTCATATGCAAACTGGTTAAAGTGTTATTTTACATTGAATATTTTCTGCAAGATTGACTCTGTTCATCTCAAAAGATGTTGCTGTCATCACCCACTGCATATCCACCTTGCTTGTCACCTCCTCAAACAAAAGCACATCAAAGCTACAGACCTTATCTAATAAAATATGTCACCTCATCAACAATTCCCCTTACTATGAACACTATTGCTTTACTTTATCCAATGTAGAGTGACACACAGTGTATGTCAGATTCAACCTATGCCTGGGTTTACAACTATACAAATTACTCCAACAAGATGTCTTTTCTTCACCTGCAATAACATTTTTCACTAATATCCCAACTTGCAAACTCAAAAACCTTAAAAAGTAGGGCCTGCTCTACAAACCCCATCTAATAAACTGCGTAGCTCTGAGTCAAGTTCCTCTGTACTTGCTCCAAACCTGTGGCAATCCCATCCTCACTATCTCATCGAACATATAAATGGTAAGTGTGGACTCCAACTCAAAACATGGCTGCTTGAACAACACAAATGCAAATGGCAGAACACAGGAAATTTCACTTAATCAGTATTACTCTGCTCTAGGTTAATTTTCTCACATGTCATTCCATTTATGCCACTACTTTACTGACACCACTATGTTTCTGCTTCATGTAAATATGTACACAGCTTTCCTTCATTCTTACTCACTTCCACTACCATCTTACAATGTTTGTGTTTCTCAGTCCCTATCTCTCCTTGGAAACTGCATCTTTCCCAATACTTCTCTTTTGAGTTGTCCTCAGTTCACCTTGAGTCACCCTTTTCTCACTCTTTTTTTACTAGTCCTTATTCCATGTTTTAACTCATAAAGTGTATACTCAATACAAAGTTTGCACATATCTCTCTTTTCTGTAATTATTTGTATTACCTTTGTGTTATACTATTGGTTGTGACTGTTACAGCTTTGTTGCAATGTTGGCTGTACCTGCAATTCATCAAGCTGTGATCAGTGATCTACCCTGGTAAACAAAATGTAAAACTACTATATACAACAGAGGTCAAACAGATATGATTAAGATTAGCTACCTATATTCCTGACCGTCCCACCGTAAAGCCATGGGGACACAAGAAATTAAACCCAGCACTGCAGGATACACCTTCCTACAGCAAATTTGTAATGGCAGTTCCATTAGCCAAGATAAAACTCTCCATTGTGGCTTGGGAGGTGTTTGGTATGCAACTAAATATCCTTCCCATCAAATACAGTGTTTAGCTCTACAATTTCCCTCTAGTCCAAACTACAATTAATGTAGCTACTTTTCAGCAAAATGGAGGGAAACAGGTATATGTCTGAAATCTGTTTAGAAAAAAAATGCATTTAAGATGGTAAGAGTCCAGCAGGAATATGATGTTGTAGGAGAGTTTTATTTTTATTTATTTATGCTTTGTTTTCCATGTTAGTACCATTATGGCAGTGGCCTCTTTTCAACGGAAATTCAAGCTATGTGTACTGACCTCTGGCCAGGGCACCAGGAAACTTCTCATACACATTTCAGGGTACTAGATTGTGTCAGCGGCTACAGCCAGAGCTTGGAGAGCTCGAAATATTGAGAAAAGAGGTGGAGGTGAGATGAAGATGACAGAGCAATTTACTGCTGGAGATATAAAATGTGATGGCTAAGCATGTTTGAAATTGAAGACAGAGGGTTGGAAATTCCTGTACTGTTGCATTTAATGTCTAGAAAAGAGCCATGGATGAGGAAGAGGTTAACTCAAGCATTATGCCATATCATAATCTGAAGTGATACTCTTAGCTCTCCTCTGCTCTTCACTAGTAGAATGCTGGACACCTTCAGACCAGAGGGTGTCATCTTCCAGTCTCATTTCAACATGTGTCTTGAGTGCTTTCATTCACTGTCTTCTTGGAAAAAAAATCTTCTGGGATGTAACTAAACAGAACAGAAATTAGAGGTCACAGCCTTGCTTGTCAGTTGTATACGGGACAATCAAATACATGCAGTGAGTCTTTATAGATCAGAGAAGGAGTAGGGTATAAAAGCAGATAAAGGAAAGAGAACAGGTGTATTCTCAGCCAGTGGCAAGACCAGTTTTAAAGGCATGACCATGCAACAGGGTGGTCTGCAGAGCAGATAAAGGAAAGAGAACAGGTGTATTCTCAGCCAGTGAAGTGACCAGTTTTAAAGGCATGCCCCTGCAACAGGGTTGTCTGCAGTTCCAACAAAGAGACTGTCATGTGCAGAGGTGGTTGTGCAACAAAAGAAAAAAAGGCAGTATAGAACAAGGAAGGATACACAGAAAGGCATATTGGCAACAAAGTCAAAGGAGAATACTCATGGTAGAGATTAAAACACAAAAATGCTTAAACTATTAATGGATATGACATTATCAAAATATGATTTTGCCATTAGGTTTTCAAGTAAGAGACATAAGAGCATTGATTCATCAAGGGACAAAGCCCCAGATTCACTAATCTTCCATGTAGGACTAGTCTAGTCCTGCATGGAAGTGGCCGTTTAGGAGGAGGACAGCAGCATGCCAAGCATATTAATGAAGGTGCGCTGCCTGATCTCCTTATCCTACATGGAATGTGGATGAGTGCAGGGTGCATGTCTGAGAGCAGAGCTCTCAGAATAAACATGCCCCTGCAAAGTAGAACAGCAGAAATGAAAATAAATGAGTGAGACCACTCATAGGTGTCCGCATATCCCCACCAACAGTCCCCTATGTGTACAACAGCAACAGGACATAGAAAAAAAAGTAACCCCTGTATTTATCTCTAAAACTCCAAGTACGGCTAACCGTAGGTGTGTGCTTTAGTAGAGTAGGTGTGCCCATCGCTTAACTATGGTTAAAGCAGCTTAAAAGGCTGAAGAGGATAACAAGGAAGAGAAATGCAAGTGAAACAACATAGCAATAGTGTAGTGGTCAGAGCATCTGCCTAAATAACAGGCATTCCTGGTTTGAGTCCCACTGCAGCACATACCATTTTCCATGTGAAATCTGTATACAAACATATATTTACATTTTATTGCTGTATAACCTACTAAATAACATTTAAATGTGAACTGGAGCACTGCATTAAATGCACATGTGAAGAGTCAGTACCATAATGGATAAGTCAGCAGTAAGCAGACATAAGCACAGATAAGCAGTAATAAGCATATGTAAGCACTTGTGGGCATGTGCAAGTGCGTGTGGGCAGGGTGAAGCACCACCAATGCAGATTAAGCAAAGGAGAAGCTAACTACGTGTAAGACACTGTGACCAGAAGTCAGCAGTGCTTACCTCTGTGCAAACCCACTAACAACCGCTTAAAAGTGCCTTAAGCACACTGTATCCAATGGCCAGTGTTCTGCCCAGCAATAAAACAAACAGCCTCTGCAAGGTTAGAACCCAGGACCATGCACACCAAATACAAAACAATTCATCACTAAGCCATGCCAGATATGCAGAAATTGTATGTTGTCAGAAACATAACCCCAGTCTACTCATGCAACAGTACAGAGAATGTATACCTACAGCTAGATGGGGGTGTGTCTGCAAATATATCACTAACTAAATGGATACAACATATCTATAGATGTAGTCACATATATATATATATATATATATATATATATATATATATATACATATATATATATATATATATATATATATATATATATATATATATATATATATATATATACATATATATATATATATATAAATATCCAGAGATATACACATATAGATACAAGCTTTTCTCCCCGGGCATCCGCTGAAAATGAACATGCATCCAGTCGGACTATCCCGGTCATGTCAACATCTATATGTCCAAATATACACATCAAGTGACATATGTATGCAGATATATGTCTCCGGAGGTATATTCTGACATAGTTAGACATATGTAAGCAAATATATATGCCCACAGAGGTATATATGGCCAGACATCTGTAGATACCAATGGTAGATGAACAGAAACATATATGTCCACATGCACCATCAATGGGCCTGAGAGGCTCCAAACAATATACGTCACGTACAAATTTGCATACTCCCCGGCCAGCCAAACACATCTGCCCTGCAATAGACTGCCAAGCTCATAGTATTGTATGTCTGTCATTGAACTAGGGAATTAAATCAGCCCTCTGTTATGATAACATGTTCACATCACATACCCCTCTCCCCCACCCACTAGGTGGGCCCATCCAACCCAGGCCACCTCCAAACCATACATGCATAACCTACAGTTCTGCTTCCCCCCACCCACAGCACACACGCAGCCACAACTCCTACCCTGGTTACTGACCCATAGCTACCACACCACCACACATTGCCCACCCTCCCTCGGGACCCATCCTGTATGATGTCCTGACCCAAGTATCCTAGGTGTGGCACACGTCAGAGACCATGCACATAGCCAGGGGTACCTATGTAACCCTGGGTGTAGACGAAGCTTGAATAGCCAATGTTTGGGTTGTCCCATATAGGATGAATGTATTCCTGGTACTAATAATAGATGTCACGTGTGACTCCATGTACACCAACGGATGTAGTGGTAGGTATCGCAAAGCATACGTGGCACACAAGGTTGACCAGTATGCACACGAAACACAGTATCCAGCAATTCCAGTCAACATTACCGGATATGTAGCTAAAGATTTACAGGTGTATGTGTTAGTATAAATACCCAAAACTAAATAGATATATACCTCCCCCTCTCTGTAGTACATATGTATACAGACATAGATAGACATATAAATAAATACCCACATATACATATATATATATATATATACAGACACCCATACATCCGCATGTCAGATATATATTCAGCGATATATATATATATATATATATATATATATATATATATATATATATATATATATATATATGGATCTACCTTACTAGATCGACATGTTAAAACAGCGAAAACTACTTCACCCACGCCAGAAGATCGAAAATGACTTCACCGACGCCAGAAGATCGACAGTGCACAAACACGACACCGCATACACCCGACACATCATACCAACAAACAAAACAAATCCCCTATCCAAAACCCACACACACAACGCAAGCACACCAAAATCCTTACAAACCAACACTAACCCATACATACACAACTATCTACAACCCTAACCCAAACCCTTACCCTAAGGTCCGTCACTATCGCACACTCACCTAACCCGCGCCCTAACCCTAACTCACTTATCCCACCCCTACCCCTACAGACCACCAACATCGCACACTTACCTTACCCGCACCCTTACCTAACCCGCACCCTAACCCTAACTCACTTATCCCAATCCTACCCCTACAGACCGCCAACATCGCACACTTACCTTACTCGCACCCTTACCTAACCCGCGCCCTAACCCTAACTCACTTATCCCACCCCTACCCCTACACACCATCAACATCGCACACTTACCTTACTCGCACCCTAATGTCCGTCACTACCACATACTTACACATCCTTTCCGCATCGCAGTGTTCTCAGCATCTGTGTCTTCCTCCGTCGGTCTTCTGCCTTGTCGATCTTCTGGTGTCGGTGAAGTCGTTTTCGCTGTTTTGTCGATCTTCTGGTGTCGGTGAAGTCGTTTTCACTGTTTTCACATGTTGATCTAGTAAGGTAGATCCATATATATATATATATATATATATATATATATATATATATATATATATATATATATATATATATGTGTGTGTGTGTGTGTGTGTGTGTGTGTGTGTGTGTGTGTGTGTGTGTAGATAAACACAGATATATAGCTATGATAAGATACAGCAAATGTTCACAGGCCATGCCAATGGAGGATGAGGCGCCCAAGCAAGAAACGTGTGACAAGTAGCATGATCCTCCCCCAGCCAGACAGGGGAAACGTACTAACAAACCCACAAACAATGTAAATGATCCACTGCTACCCAGAACACATGCAGGATACAACGGGGGGGGGGGGGAGTGGACCTGAGAAGTCTAATCTTGGAAAAGAGACAGGTGTGTCCCTTGTGGGACAACCCACAAAGTCTTGTTATAGGAGGAAGTCCGTGCAGTGACCTATCAAGGCGGGGCATGTAGATACCCGGATTACAAGGGTGGGAAAGCCTGATGACCCATTGGTTGAGACAATGTACGAGATGGGTCCCGTGGAGAGTAGGCAGTGTGTAGTGGTGTGTTTAGACCTGACCTGCCCCCAGAGTAAGGATGAGTGCTATAGAGGAGGCGCGTGTGGGGGAACTATGTATATATAATTTTGAGAGATCCACCAAGTCTAATCTTGAAACAAAGACAAGAATGTCCCTTGCAGGACAAGCCAAAAATGTAATGGCTATTCAAGCTTCCAGCCATTACATGGATAACCTACGGCAGGGCACGCATGTTCTGGGACTACAAGGTTGGGGAAGCCTGATGACCCATGTGGCGAGACAACATATGTGATGGGTCCCGAGAAGTGGAGAGATGACAGTGTGTAGTGGTGTGTTTAGACCCAACCTGCACCCAGAGTAAGGAAGACTGCTGAAGTGGAAGTGCGGTCTGGGAACTCTGGGTATGACATTATGGGCCTAACTGTGCAGGTGATGGCTGGAGCGGTTCTATGTGGACCGCCCCAGGGATGTAAGCAATAGTGTGCATTGGGCAGAGGCGATGCCTAACAAGCAGCCACGCCCGATATGAGTCCTACTGCAGCAAAGTCTAGTTTACATGGCAAAGGACGGTATAACCAGATGTGTTCTATCAAACCCACTAAATGACACCAAAGAACACATGTACGCAACACCCCACTGTAGACATGTAAGCTGAACTAATTGGCATCACAAGGTATGATTGCTGTCCAGAGCTCTCAACTGTCCCTGACTTCAGGGACGTCCTTGATATAGACTCCGATTGTAGGTCTGTCCCTCTTAATCCCTCTTAAAACTGGTGACTGCTGAAGAAAAGGTGGTGAGTCACCCTTAATAAATAATGATAGTAATCCAGAGTTTTAGATGTTTTATGTCAGAATATCTATATTACACCACAGTCTCTTAATCTGCAAATGTTTCAAGCTAATAGTACAAATATTTAAAGATTGTCCCTGATTGTCCCTGATTATTTGAGGATTTGTCCCTGAGTCTGTTGAGATTTGTCTCTGATTGCTTGAGAGCTATTTTGCTTTCCTCACCCCCACCCAGGGGTGTGATTGTCCAGGCATACCCCCAAATGCAGGGTATATACACAGCTGTCACTGTAGAAGAAATGGCCAGCTGTGGACCTTCCCGTCAGCCGCCCTGCACATCCCTGGACATGTCCCCACTATCAGCTCCTCTGTGTGGCCCAATAACACCACTTACCTATCGACCCCTGTTGCATCCGTAGTAATGTTCACAGTCACAGGTAGATGACACCCCCCACACAACTATATTGGCAGAATCTGGAACCCCCAATCCAGGTGTATTACTGCAGCTGTCCCAGACTACACATGTAAATAACACATAAAGGGAAAACCCAAGCACACTTGGATCACTACCTTGCGAAGTCCGCCACCCCCCAACACTCCAGACCCCTACAACAACTACTGACACTAACACCTTCTGTCCTGCCTCGCATACATATCCCAACACCCTGCAAACCTGTGCTACCACTCCCCCACCAATCAGTCGAATGGCCTAGTATACAATTAAAATGTCCCCCCTCCACCTACCCATCTACACCTCCACTATTCACATCTACTCTACAACACAGGTATGGCATTCCTAAACCTAACCCGAATACCTGAGTGTAGCCTAACCAGAAATGCTAAACTGGAATTCCACTTAACCTTACACTGACCTCCGTAAACAGTCATACCTGACATGTAGACCTGACGTATAATATGTATAATAACGACATGTACATGAAGTAGCATGGGGGTATGTGGCAGCAAGTGGGAGTACACCTGTGTGGGTGGTGGTTAGCAATGCCCACACTGGTGAAGCAATGTGGAGGCCAACCCAGTGTAAGACGCCATAACCGGAGGTCAGAAAGTCCAAGCCTAGTGCACACCAGCGCATACCCGCCTACACTTCCCCCGCTGTGTCTTAGGCATGCTGTAGCCCACAGCCCTTATTATGGCCAGTAACAACATAATCAGCACTGCCAGCCCCCCCCTGCACACTATAGTCCAAGTGAGTTACCATGAAGGCATGGCAGATATACAATCAGCTGCTGTTATCACAAACATATCATCCGGCACAGTCAGTCAACACTATAAGAAATATATATAAGTATGTACATTAATACCAACAAACATGTTCACAGTGCTCAGTCACAGTATTCCAAGCAGTCTATGAGTACCAATCAACAGTGCTTGTCCACGCATACTGTGGGAACAGTAGTGTTGTATAATACTGAAGAGAGGAATGGAAAATGGGCCACAGCATGGGGGTGTGTTTCATCTGCAGAAGCGGGAGATGAGGCTGGTCTGGTGTGTGAGCAAACTGCTGCATCTGAAAACCCTGGCAGGATGCTACCAGTGGGAGAAACATTGTAGACCAGCAAAGTGTACTCGTGAAACAACAACAGGTCCGTCCCTGCCAGAACGTACCAGACGTCATGGGTCACAATAATGTTCCCACCAGTATTTAAAGTGGATGAAGGGAAGGCTCGAATGTACGTGGACTAAACTGATGAAGAGCTTGCAGAAGGTTGCATTGAGACAGTAATATGGAGGAATACCGAGACATGCAAAGAGTGAAATGTGGGGAGGTGTGGCATGGCAGGGCTAGCAACTGCAGAATGGATGTATGCTGAGTACGTGAAGCTCGGGGGCCAGGGAAAGGGAGCATGGGTATGACATTAATGTAGGAATATGCAACTTATGCAGAGCTGCAATAGTGTAGTGGGCAGAACATCCGCCTATCATGCACACATTCTCAGTTCGGGTCCCACTGCATCACATTCCATTTCCCATGTGAAATCAGTATAACAGAATAATTTTGCTGTATAACCTACTAAATGACATTTACACTTGAACAGGAGTATGAAACTACACATAGCCCACTCGCTATTCATAGGACATAAGATGACACACATATATGTATATACAGACAACTTGTAATGATATATTTTACAATAATGTATGCCATTACTGACAGCACATAGATCTGCACTTGTGTAATCAGTGAGGAATGCAAGGCTCACACAGAAAAGTAGATGCAGACAGCACGGATATATAACATACTATGCTGTCCAGGACAGGCCCATCAATTTGTACTACTGTGGCCAAAGGATTTGCCATCAAGACAGGTAACAATAAGCAATAACTGATGTAGGTTAGCAGCCGCCAGTTACATCCCATAGTCAAGGCCTAGGGGGACAATTATTACCTGTGATAATGTCTATGTATCTGTCACATGTATGGACCCGGACCAACAAATGTCGTGGGCATCCACAATATGACTGGGATGATAGCAGGAATGCCAGCAGTATATTATGATAGGCCAATACCGAACAACCCCTAACCGTGTCACAGCAGGACAAAGCCAGCCATATATGTGCAGGACGGAAACAGGAACAGAGGGCCATACCCATAATATAGCAGTTACATGCCCTGCATATTGCTGGTGTTACACGATTTGATGCAACATACCTTTATGCAGGAATAACACATCAGGAACAGAACTGGAAGTAGCCATGTATTGATAGCATGCAACAGACAGATTGTGGGGATATATCTAGGACAAGCCCTATGTGGTGCACAAGCAAAAGCAAACAGACAATCCACTGGCCATCATGTGGATAGGCCCAATGTTGAGAGCTATGCAGACAGACTGCATTCCATCCTAAACTACTATGTACATACAAACAATGCAAGACCAGCAATATACAAAGCACATAACAACACCACTCACTCTGTCTGTAGGTTTGGAACAACCTAAGAATGTGTAGTTGTCCTACACATTCTTGAAAGAGAGAGAGAGAGAGAGAGAGAGAGAAAGAGAGAGAGCACAAAGCATAGCACATACACATAGCACAAAGCTTGGTGCAATACAACATATGTCCCAATGGTAGGTAAGCAGCTGACATAATTGCAGTCTGTGAATGTGTTGTTGTAGCTGATATAGTGAGGGGAGACATATATGTGTATTAAGAACTATGGTAACCCTGCTGTATGGGTGGCTCATACCAGTTTCCATCTTTATGTCTTCCAGGAATCATGTCGCATTGTCGCCTTCTCGCATACAGTGCCGCAGAAATGGCTATCATCATTGACCACCTGGTACAGCACTAGGTACTTCTTTTTGGCTGGACAGCCCATGACCAGCAGGAGAGGACCGCCCTGTGGAGCGAGCTAGTCCACAGGGTCAATGATGTCGGACTGCAGAACCACAGCTATGAGCAGGTCCGGCATCATTGCACTGACCTGCTTCACCAAGTATGTTGGCGTGCAGCTGCCATAAGGGGGGAACCACCTCACAACAGGGGGGCAACCCGAACATCCACCCATCGCCCATGTGAAGGAGCTTCTCAGCAGCCTAGTGGCCCCTGTCTGTTAATAACATCAACACCTGGCAGGGCACATCTTGGAGGTGGATGCCAATGACGCACCAGCTGAGGAGCATGCAGGTAAGGACCCAGGGCACATTGGTACACCACTCGTGTGTATGCATCTGCAGCTGTACAGGTACATCATGCAGAACTGAGATGTCATATACCTTGTCTGCTGCTGTGTAGTAGTAATAAGCAGTTGTGTAGAAGCTCTACTATTGTGTAATTCTACTGTTGATGTAACATAATGATGCACTCACCTGTTATGAATGCCATAGCTGTGGCCACTGACATCAGCTTTCTTGCACCCTATGTAGGTCCCTCCAGGATACAACCACAGCAGCAGCCCGTAGCCGGTGAGTATGGTTCGTGTTCATGCATGATAATTAACTGTGCATGTAATAGCTATGGGCTATCCCCCATGCACACTTCTAACACACCTACCCATAATGCATGCTATACACATTCACATTTTGTTGCTGCGAAATGCACTGCATCAAAGTAGAGACCATGCTGGGGTATCCGAGGGGTACAACAAACACATGCAAGATAACTAACATCCTGTCAATGTGCAATGTGTCCACAGGGATGTGACATGTGGCAGGACACACAGCCTACAGTAGGGACATGTGTGACTCAACACAACCATGGCTGCAGCTGCACACAAGCAGGTTAAGTAAACATTGCAGATGTAACCCTGACCCCACAGCACTCATCACAGCAGTGTGTGGACTCCAAGGGATGTGCACATGTGTAGACCTTGCAACCATGCAGAGGTCTGGGACATGTGTAGGGCACCTCTCACAGCCATGGTAAGGTCCACTGGTTGTCAGTGTAATAGTCATGTACTGGTCATACATGCACTGCTGATGTTGTGATCTGTAATGCAGACATCAGGCATCTACAACTGATAGCTGTTCACATACCATCCCAGATATGTGTTCCTACAGGGGCTGTGAGCAGTGGAGCTGACATAACCGACACAGTACTACAGATGTATCAATGGTGTCTACACCTGCAAGGTATGGTGCACAGTACTAGGCAGGGTGCAGAACAGGCCACAGTAGCACATTGTACATGGGTGCAGTGTTAGCACGGGGAGGGGCCATCACCTACCAACAAAACCCATGCCTCACACACATGTATACTGCCACTAGCATGATGTCACTATAGCTGCACTGCATGCTTTTGAGCTCCATGTGTAATACATGTTGACAGAAGGCTAATGGGAGGACTGTGTGTACAAATGCTGTGCAACTCCACATATAGGAGTGTGGGGTGTGTGTGTGTGTGTGACTTGGTTGTGTCCGTAAGTGCAATCTAGTGGAGTGTGGATGATGCATGTCAGATGTGTGTGTGTGTGTTCATGTATGCACAGGCAATAGTGGGATTGACAACATGGCGGTATTTCCCCTTGGGATTGTGCCGTACATGGAATGAGACATGGGACACCAGGACAACCTGTCAGGTATGTGAAGACAGGACACCTGATAGCATAACAAGGGCTGTAGCATGGATCATGCATTGGGGGGTGCAGGACATAACAGGTATACACATCATATTGCCAGCAGCAGATAGGTAACTGGCTACCCACATATGCAGCACTACAAATGCAATGGAGAATTACCACAGTACATCAGTGAGTGTATCCAGGTAGTACTGTTGTCCGCATTATGGGTCGCTTGTGCAGCAGATGTGACATGGACTGAGCAAGACTGTAGTATGAGGCTCTGGTGTGTGACATATGTAGTGAATGTAGCAGCCCCAACCATATAGGGGCCTTGTACACCATTACTGCAGAGTAATACAGGGTGACAGCTGTGAGGCCATGTACAACCTACTCCACCCAGGTCAGGGAGGTGATGGAGTAACAGGTCAGGTGTGGAAACCACACGTGTAGGCATGGGGAGGGACGATATGTTAATGGGCTGTAGTGATGCGTGTGTATTAGCAAGTGCCATGCAGGAAGGGGAACATATGTAACTGACTGTGGGACTGTCTGCAAACACAGGGAAGGTGAAGTTGTAAGGTGGCTGTCAGTGTGAGTGTGTGTGAGGGTGTGTACTGTTATGCACTGCTGTACAGATCTTAACATGTGTATTTGTTTCCCCACAGGTGGCAAGGTGGATCAAGGTCCCTCCTGCTCACATACTGAGGTAGGTGCCTCTACAGACACAGATAATGATGAAGGTACAGGTGAGGCACAGGTGGGATTGTCAAAAGCCGACACTGCACCAACATATATCATCACCTTCCTAGTCTCCCCAAGCCCACACACAGCTATAGTGCCCTTACATACCCCATCACATGTGGCCATAGCAGAGGGACAGTTGATGCTTGGTGGCAATGATCAGGAAAGTGTGATGTCCATGCCAACTGTGTCAAGTCTCGGCTGGCATAGCTGGATGTCCGGAAAGCCACTACATTGGCAGATGTATCGTGGTACCCATGGGAGGACCACAGGTCATCCTGCCCCTGGCAGAGGTGCCACAACTGGTACCACCAGGGGCATGTTTCAGGCTGTAATGGAGGCACAGGCACTTATGGAAATGCACTCCAGACATGTTCTGAAGCTGCAGAGGTCTGCTTTCACAGTTGTAAGTGGCAACTTCCATGAACTCACTGTTACCTTCCTTGAATATACTAAGGTCATTGATAGATGGTGGAGTGAGATGGTTGGCCTCCTCAACCATGGTATGTCTGTGCTAGAACGTGTGGTGGGAGTGGTGTGATGTCTGTGTGGAAGTAGGCCAGAGACACCAGCAGCTGGCAGTCAACATGGATGTGCCAGGACACACAGCCGCTCCCGTAGTGGCAGTACCAGCCCCAGCACACCACAGGGCTGCTGTCCACACAACACCTCAGCAGGCTACGTGCACGTGGCCTTGGCCAGGCCCAGGCGGGACATGGTTCCAGCGGACATATGTCATCATCAGGGGGAGAGTAGCACCTCAAGGTCTGTACCTGCATGTGCCCATGGAACCCCTGGCAGGCACAGTCGGATTGTCCATGGCTGGAAGCACTAAACTGCACAGCCTGCCAGGTATGGTCTGCAGCTGTTCAACAATACCCATGTGGGGCAGCCACATGGCGGAACTGTGTGCATGCATACCCACACACTATGCAACCACTCCTAGGGCATCCCCATACTGGCACACACCACATCAGCATGCCCCAATCAAGGAACCACACCCCTCACCCACACACATGGTGACACATGTTTGGACCACCTTCGGCCTCTGGCACACCTGCAACACACCCTGTGCATATGACACGTGTGCCACCACATCCCTGTAATCCATAACATCGATGCAAGGACAAGCTAACATGGTTCTGATGCACACAGTGATGGTAATGGGGTGCCGCAATGTACTGCAGTGTAGAATGTAGTCAGAGGTAATGTGTACTGCATACATGTCAGGTAGTGTAGCCATGCAGCTAGGATGACAGTCACACACCCTGTGCATATGATGATACCTGTGCTGCATCCCTGCCATCCCTAACATTGATGCAGGGACCGGCTAACATGGTTCTGATGCACACTGTGACTGTGACAGAGTGCCGCAATGTACTGCAGTGTAGAATGCAATCAGGGGTAATGTGTACCGCATACATGTCAGGTAGTGTAGCCATGCAGCTGGTATGCATCCCAGCTGTTGGTAACACCAATTGATATCCCCATACTGTCATACATTTGTGCTGTAGGCATACATGTGTCAGCAAGAGGATGGTCCGCAGTCATATACCACAGAGGTATGTCAGTGTGGTGACACCATGGCCATGACATATGTGGTGTACAACTGCACACATGCCACAGGTATGTATAACAGCTATTGGCCATGCACATGTGACTGGTGGCCTGCTGGTACAGGTATGACTTGCACCCTTATGTAAATCCATCCACATACACACTCATCCTGACTTGGCTACACTGTGTCTAGACCCCAACCCGGGTATATAGTGCTACTGAACTGTGTGGCTGTCATTGCACAAATGACACCATCTGTAGGGTGAGGTGTGTACCAGGTCACGTGCTACATGTAGATCATCCACAGACATGTACAATATGGTAATGGGGGATGTAATGTATGTATATGGTGAATACAAAGTGTGTCATACCATCATATACACATTGACTGACACATAACGGGTAGACGCACGTCTTAGAGAGCTGGTTGTATAGTTGATAACTAACTAGTCCATGTGTCCAATGTGTTACAGGTAGGCTGCACAGAACACATGTGTAACTGGGCTGTATCTTGTGTTCTGTTACCTGTGTGGGTGATGGTGACATTGGCCACCTGAGAGTGGTACGTGGGCCATATACCAGGTATACCATGGTGTGAATACACAGCACCCACATACCCCACTGGGTACTGTACACACTAGAACCCATCTAGATACTCTGACATACCCAGTATCACACAGTGGCCATGAAGCAAAAAACAACCTATTGCATATCACAACAGTGGTACCACAGGTATATGCATGTGATGCACACACCACAGGCATAGTAGGGTGTTGCATTGCGTTGCCACACCTATGGGTGACAACAACATTATCTGTACTACTGTGTGGCAATGTGTATTGTAATAGGAGTATGTGGACTTGGTCCGGTGTACCCTACAGATATGCACATATGCACATATACACACATGGTAGACCTCAATGGGATTCTCATGCCTACTGACCCATTGGTGCAACACTGTTGTACTGGTACTGCAAGGCACATGTAGCTGTTAGGGAGTGGAGTGTAACAGGCTACATGTTACATTAATGGGGTTGAGAGGCAGCACACACTATACGGGCCATATGATATGTATACCCCTAGCCAAACACGTCCACCCTGCAATACACTATCAAGTGTTGGCGATCCCATAACCAGGGGCCAGTGGCAACATGGGCACATGATGTTACCTGTACTGCAGCCCACCTGTATGATGTCAGGCTGTTATTGGTAGCATATCATGCAGCATGATCTGGCTCCCATGGGGAATGTATTATGTGGATGCCATCAACATAACCAGGCTTCAGATACACAGGCACAGATGTGCAGATACAGGTATACATATACATGATTGCATATATATATATATATATATATATATATATATATATATATATATGCACATATACATGTGACTACACATACACACGCAGTTATATGTACAGTACAAAACATAAGCGGTAGGTGCAAACAATATGGAACAGCCACTATGCCTACAGTTGACCCCTGAATGACTGGACACTGTATGTGCCACCCATACAAATGACAATTGTTGCCTGTAACATACACCCACAGAGAGGTCATAGGCGAAACAACACCCACAGGTTTTCTGACATGGTAACCTGTCATCGTGTACTATTTCAGTTCTACATGCCATGCCATACAGCTGTTCAGACACTGACAACTATATCAACGGAGTGATGCTGCAGTGGACCTGTTACACTCATACAGTAGGTTGGAAAGTTTCACAGCTGTTGCTGTCCAGGCCAAGCCATTCACTTTGTACAATAGGAAAGACACACTGGGCCACACAATACCTAACAATCGACAGTATGTACTCCAGGTGTGTAGTTAAGCAGCCTCTATCCACACACTGTGCAAACACAGTAGGTGGTATGGACGTCTTATGACCACATGGGTTGTAACTGCTACATAACTTGACATAACTGACACTATCACCTGCACACCAACACACAGAACAGATTGTATGGCAGGGGGCAGTAGTCCTGCAGTACCCAGATCCATGACAGTAATGTGTATATAGGTGAAGTATGTGGAATTGTACATCCAGATACCTTAAGGCAGCTCAGCCCTGATAACCCCACATTTTGTAGCATCCTAAGTCTTTTTTGGTGCTCCCCCCTGGACTCAATTATACAGGGCCATATACCACTGTTACATACACTGGGCTCTGCAGTGCATGAGGACACACGTGTATTGTGTAGGTGGCGCCCACACATATATGGCCCCAGCCCCACCATATGCGTGGGGTTTACAAAGGCAGTGGACTGATGGCAGACATGGCAGTGTGCTATACTACCAGCCCACAATGGATCAACTACCAACAACATGACATATGTGCACAGCTTGGTATGTAGGTGATGGACAGAGGCTGGAATACAGGCACATATGTGCACAACTATTGCCATACACTATGCAAGGTGCAGGTTGTTACAGGATAGTCTGTAACATACCCTTAGTCATGGAATTGCTGGTATGGAGGGCCATGGATGTAGCCATGTACCAGTAACACGCAACACACACACTACCAGTGTATTATCTGACACAAGACCTGTGTGGTGGACAGACAAGATGTGATAGGCACAGCTCCAGCCAGCATGAGGGTAGGCCCACAGCTGTGTGCTATACAGACGGACTGCTTTCCATGCAAAGTAGTATGTACACCCACACCCTGTAACACCAGTACTGTGCAATGCATAACACAACTCCACTCACAGTCTGTCTGTACGTCCTGATCTTCCAACGAATATGTGGCTGCCCTGAGTGCGCCACTTCTCCTGTATGGGGTATTGCTACATGCTGTCGGTAGCACTGCTGCCCACACATGGGACGGATGCCCATCACACAGGAGATGTAATGGGACCACGCACACATGAGGTTGGGATCAACAGTGGGCGGTTGCCATGACAGTATTAAATGGGTGTAGTACACATGTGCATTCATATATCTGGCTATCTGGATATGTAAATGTACATAAATTCCCACCATAGTTCCTGGACATGAAGTGTAGTCCACCCCAGCCCGTATGTTCCCAATGTCGTAGTTGAAGGGGATGTCAGGTATCTCTAGCAGGTATACTAGTAGGCTAATGCTACTGTCATTGGGATTGTCTTCACAGACATGGTGTGTGTAGCAGGTCACATCTGCTCATAAAATGTGTGCCATTGGTTACTGAACAACATCCAAAGGACATCAGTGAACAGTACTGTTGCTAGCATGTAATGTCGCTGTGGACTGCAGCAGAGATATTGGCCAATATATGTGGGGGGTCTGATGCAGTCTGCAAATTCCAGAGGTATACATATATGCCCTTAGTGCTACATATGTGTACCATGCCTCACAATATGGATGTGGATGGCCATGTAGATGGGTATAATACATGATGACAGGTATATAATGTCCACCATAGGTCATGTATTCACACACCCCTGCCTGGCCTGTAACAGTATGACCACTGGTACAGGGTTGCCATGGACACATACTACACAATAGGTATTGACATACATCCGCACTGCACCCCACTGCCCTGTCTGACATACAGGACTGTTAGGGGAGGCCTGGCAGTGGGACATCTAGCTAGGATCTGCACAAGACATCCCACTGGGTAGCTACACTCAGCTGCTAGGCATGTCACAATGCACTGCGCACACTGCAGGCAGACTGGCTCAACACTGGCCTACACCTCCCAAGGGGGAATGCACATGTACCTGCATTTACAGCAGGCTCCACAGGCATGTCACAGCACAGGGTAGGATACACCTGTGTGACAGTGCATATCCACAACCACTGTGAACACAGCCATGGCCACATATGGTTAGCTAGCATGGTATGACAGTATATGGACTATGTGTTCAACACCATCCTCATATGTGCCATTCACAGACTTCCCCACATATACTGGCCTGCTACACAATTTGGTCTGGTGGGTGTCCGTGGTATGGGATACATGTATTTATGGCCCTACAAACATGTATGCCACTACAGTACCATACAGTGGGGCAGCATGTAACATCTGCAAGTAGGGGAACTAGAACAATGTCATCTACCACAGTCTGTACACAGGCTAAGGTACATATCAACACTACGCACACTGTCGACATTCACCATAGGTACACAGACCTCAGTACTGTACGACCATCCTCAGAATGTGCAGGCAATGAAATGTAATGTAACCCCTACTGTACATAACATGTGTAGCAGTCAGATATATCCATGGCTTGTTCTCATATATGATGCCACAAAGTATGGTGTACAGCACATATGCACCACTTCATGCACGACATATGTGCAAAGGTTGACAGAGGTGTGTCTGGGAGCACATACACAGGACCAGTATTGACATGCTACTGTGATGACCACATACATTTACTGTTGTTACAGGGTTGTTGCAACATATGACCTTTGAGGGATATGATGTCTGTGACTACCACAGCTTTCTCCATCTACTGACTGCAATCCTCACACTACCTTCAGCAGTCGACAGCTAGATGCTCCGTGGGTGGCACGTGCAGCCACAGACACAACACTGCCCAAGCTGCAGATGGTGATTTTCCCATCAACATGGAACTGACATGGCAGGTATTGGGACATGTACATCCACCATATCCACACAAACACTGTGAAAGCAACATTACTCCAAATACGGTATAGCGGCACCTATAGGCTGTAATCAGGTCAGGCACATCCACCTCCTGTTTGATGCACTGTTTCCACAGTGTATGTTGTTAGAGGTACACTGTAATCCATCTGGGATGCTGTTTGGCACACACCAGATCTAGTTCCTGCTCACAGTGGGTGACAAGGGAAAACACCACCATGATGTTCCTGGGTATTAAAGTGTGTTTCCATGCAATTATGATGGAGATGTTACCACAGCTGTTTCCCATGCAATTAGCTAGGGGCGGGCTGTGATTTGTGCAGAGGCCATCAGCTGATCATGAGCATTACCTACATTATACATGCTGCTGCCTAAGCAAGGCAGGTGTAGGTCTCCACATCCACCTAAGAGGGGGTGGGGGATGCAGACAGAGGCTAATACATGTCAGGGAGGGGTAGGAGGGTAAAACTGAGGCATGGTTGTGTCACACACCTAGCAGCACAGGGTATCAAATCCCTGATGACTATATAGTGCTAGCACAGTCTGCTGCAATTATTGGATGCGCCACATGGGTTACCTGTTGTGGAGCACTCAGAATATATATGTGATGGGGAGTGACATCTGCAATAGGGATACAGTAGCTGTATGGTAGGTGACATGCACGTGCCTGTCGGCATGAACAGGCGCCAGTGCCAACATAGCTGCACTCTCACAAGGACACACACACATTGACACACGTGGCAGGGCCAGGTGTACAACTCATCAGTTGTGGGATTGCCACATCACATCACTGTGCAGGTATCCCTTGCACCACACAGGTCATACAGGGGCTGTACGGGCGAAGGGTATGGGAAGGTGTCTGACATCAGACAGCATGCTGCAGTATGCCCATGTGGGTATAGGGAGTGTGGATGTGAACATCTGCAGAATGCAACACACACAAACACACAGGGTGCCACTACTGACATGCATGTGTGCATGTCTGCACAGGTGTGTGGTGTTCGACTGCGCCAGACTGCTGTCCATGGCTAGATGACGGGTGTACCTTGGCATCAGGCCACATGACAAGGGCCTGCATTGTGGCTCAGGGATCTAGTGTCTGTATTTGCCCACACAGGCAGGTATTCTATCCCCATCTGGTCACCTGGGTGACTACTGTGTGTGGGCATTGCTGTGCATCGCTGGACATGTCTGTGTTCCTTCATCCATGACATGGACTACATCTGGGATGTGCACACCTCCCACATGCATGTACAGTGACATGTAGAACTGTACCTGGGGTGTCTGGCCCATGTTGTGAACACAGATTATCATCAGATGTGCCAGTCCTGCCCACCTATGGAGGGGCTGGTAATGGCCAGCAGCTTTACCCTACACCTATATAGTGTGCATGTTATCAGCATTCCTTGGTGTGAATGGCATTTGTCCATACAGGCATGTTGTCAGGCATGGTATGTCCATTGTGGGTCACATGTGATGGCACCACTAGTGGTGCATTTGTCCATTGGAGAACATGGAGGAGGTGCACTGTCTGCACATATGTGCATATTGGACAGATGGACTGGGTGTCATGCCTTCTGTGGCCTACCGCTGTCACTTCATAGTTACTATCAATAGCCAATGTGCAGTGTACTATTCACATATTGGCTGTTACCTAGGCATGTGTGCGTATGACACATGGGGTGAGAGTGTGCTCTGAGTAATACTGGGGTTGCTAACTGTGATTGCCTGGACTTGATGTCACATGTCTGGGTATGGCTCTGCACCTCGGCCTCTCAGCCATATCACATGTGTTATCCCTGTACAGTGGACATTGTGATATATAGTATGGCCACCATATAGCAAAATGCAAAACCCGCTCCACATTGACCACAGGTGTCACACAGTCACAACCACCTGTACACAGGATACAGGTTACAAACACGCTCACACTCTCCTGTCATGCTTGGGAGTAGAACCCCTACCTAACTGGTGTATGACACTACAGCACTACACAGTTATAGTAAGCACCATGGATATTGCTGGGGTAGTCCTTGCCCATAAGTGTATTTCACACTGACTGATGTCAGCAGGATTGCCAAAGTAGGGCTTTGAAATGACTGTGAGAGACTAGCCTAAAATGCATTGCTCCCTACACAGACAGTGACACACACAATACATCTGGAACTGCCATGTGTGGGGATGGAACCCACCCATGCATCTAATTCACACTACAGCAGTATGCAGTTACAGCATGCGCTACAGAGATTACAGGGCTGCAGCTCTCCAAAGGAGTATTTCTAGGAGGGTGACATTAGCAGCCTTCCCAAAGGTGGGTATGTGAAATGTACGGGGTGTGAGTTACCTAAAAGCATTGCTCTCAACACAGTCAGACATGCACGCATACACACACAGTCGGCAGGTCGTGGGCTAGAATTCCCAAATAACTCCTTAATCACACTAGGGCCATATGATGTTATTGGATGTGCTATGGAGATTACTTGGCTATGATCGTCCCAGAGGTGTATTTCAAGTTGCATGATATCATCAGCCATGCTAAAGGAGAGTATTCGACTTGTAAGGGGTGTGAGTGACATAAAAAGCATTGCTCTCTACACAGTCTGTGACAGACAGACATGCACACACATGCACAGTTGCCACATTTGGGGTTCGACCTCCTACCTCACTACATTATCACACTACAGCAGTACGCAGTTACAGTATGCGCTACGGAGATTTCTGGGCTACAGCTTTCAAAGGAGAGTATTTCTAGGTGGGTGACATCAGCAGCCTTGCCAAAGGTGGGTATGTGAAATGTACTTGGTGTGAGTTACCTAAAAGTATTGCTCTCAACACAGTCAGTAGGTCGGCGGCTATAACTCCCAACTAACTCCTTACTCACACTATGGCCATATGATGTTGCAGGACATGCTACTGAAATTACTCGGCTATGATCGTCCTAGATGTGTAATTCAAGTTGAGTAACATCAGCGGCCTTGCCAAAGGTGGGTATTTGACTTGTAAGGGGGTGTGAGTAACCTAAAATGCATTGCTCTCTACAAAGTCAGTGACAGACAGACACATACACACAGACTCACACATGCACAGTTGCCACATCTGGGGTTCGACCTTCTACCTAACTACATTATCACACTACAGCAGTACGCAGTTACAGCATGTGCTATGGAGATTACTGGGCTAAAGCTCTCCCAGGGGAGTATTTCTAGGTGGGTGACATCAGCAGCTTTGTCAAAGGTGGGTATGTGAAATGTACAGGGTGTGAGTTACCTAAAAGCATTGCTCTTAACACTGTCGGACATACACGCATACACACACAGTCGGCAGGTTGGGGGATGGAACTCCCAACTAACTTCTTAATCACACTATGGCCATATGATGTTACGGGACATGCTACTGAGATTACTGTGCTACGATTGTCCCTGAGGTGTATTTTAAGTTGCGTGACATCAGCAGCCTTTCCAAAGGAGAGTATTCGACTTGTAAGGGGTGTGAGTGGCCTAAAAAGCATTGTTCTCTACACAGTCAGTGAGAGGTTGACACACACACAAACAATGACACACACTCACAGTTGCCATGGCTGGGGTTAGAACTCCTACCTGACTAGTCAATCACACTACAACAGTACACAGTTATGAGACATGCCACAGAGATTACTGGCCTACAAGTCTCCCAAAGGTGTATTACACATTGGATAACCTCAGCAAGTTTGTTAGGGTACCACTATGGGGTTGCCAGTATGTGTGCATGGCCCATACACCATTCATGTAGGGGTGACATGCCACAGTGGCCAGACACATGGTCATATGTCACAGGTGCATGTCTAGGGCAACTAGCTGACTATATCCTTGTACAGCCATGTTGCACAGCTGGCACATAGACCACATGATCTGTGGTGCTGACAGGTACTGGTAGCTAGTAACTGCTGTGTGTAACATCTGCAACTGATGTGTTTGGGGCCCTTTGGCTGTGTGCTTGGTGGGTCAGGCTTGGATGGCTCCTTATCAAGGTCACCCTCTTCCACACATCTATATCCATCTACCTTTGGCATATTATGATGTGATGTCCTTACATATATGTCTGTATTCCAATCCACTGTGTGTGCAAGGCATGAGTGGTGCATACTGACATGTGTCTGCAGTAACTATTGCAACCACTGGATATGTCTGGTCCACTGGTGTTTGCATACATGGCCTTCATGTGTTTAAGTGTGTGAGCATGCCCAGTATGACCTTTCAGTATGTTGATGACTGACATTGCCTTCATTACTTTAAGTGTGTGAGCATGCCTAGTAAGGCCATCTGTTATGCATGTGTGGAGCATGTCCGGTGGTTTGTACTGCACAGCTGACCTTTGTGTTGTACACCGACAGGTAACATGCTGTGTCTGCAGGGTATCCACCGATCATTTGGCATTGACTGTTGCAACATGTCTACATAGCGGGGGGGGTACACCTGACTATTTCTATGTTTCTACGCAGGAGTAGGGGGGCGCACCTGGCTGTTATTGTATTTCTGTGTGAGGTGGGAGAGCACATCTGACAGTTGTACACATTTGCTAGGACTGTACTGGTATGTCCTGTAGCCTGGTTCTGTCAGTGATCTTACCCATCATACTGGCTATGCCATGCCGGTGTACTTCTGTTTCCATCTTTTGTTTGCATACACATTGGTTTCAGACTTCCTAGCTCCCACTACCTGGCCTGCTGTGGTCTGTCTGTGTAGGCCTGGGTGGGGATCAGCCATACCCCTCATTCAGAGGCCATAGTATGGCATTTGTTTGTATTTGTCTACACCTGTCCTGCTGGCTGTGACTTTTGTTGGGTATGTGAGCCCCCCTCCTGACTGGCATGTGTGAGTCACTTATCCTCTGGGTGTCCCAATATTGTGGGTGGTGCTGCAGAGCTGCCTATGTCAGATGCACATAGTACACTGTCTATGCATGGTTAGGCACAAGTAGTGTAATGTTTGGCATCCCTTTTACTGTATGTGAGAGTCAGAGAGAGGTGCTATTCCCCGGGTCCCTCCCATGTCAGTGTATGTGCTATGCGTTGCCTCTTTGCCAGGGCCAGGGCATACTGGGTATGCCTCCTTCTGCCTACTGGGGCAAGCTCAGGTTGTTCCTCCTCTGAGTCACTCTGTGCCTGTACAGGCCTTGGCATTGGTGGGGGGCTATATGGCCCTGCCCCTTGCTGGTCCTGCTACAGCTGTTTCCACAGGATCATATTGTGTAGCATGGCCTATACAAGGATGATTTGGGTACATGTAGTTGGGGAGTACTGCAAGGCTCCACTGGATGTGCCCAAGCACCAGAACCATGACTTGAGCATCCCAGACATACGCTCTATTATGATTCTTGTTTGTGCGTGTGCCTTATTATGGAGTTCTTGTTTGGGTGTGTGTGCATTTCTGATGAGTGTCATCAGCCATGGCTCCAGTGCTTATCCAGCATCCCCCACTAGGTGACCATGTGGGATGTCCCCACTGGCAAATTTCTGGTACAGCTGCATCAGATGCAAAGAACAAGGCAGGAAACCACTGGATAAACACTTTATATAAGTAAAGCTTTCGGATACAATCCTTTCTCAATACAAAACAATGCATAGAACCAGCTCTTTATATATAGGTCCAAATATATCACATGACATGCAGCCAAAATCACATGATATGTCATCCAAATCACAAAAACATTTTAAAGAAACATTTAAAAAAAAACTTTTTTTAAAAAACTTAATACAAAAACTTGAAATACTTCAATAAAACTTTAAAAAATATATATATTTAGATACAACTTCAGGCTAAGAGAGATTAGCTCTACTTAATTTAACTAAAATAGGTTTGAGACTGACTTGGCTATTCAAGCCTGGTTTTGAATCACTCATAAGTCTCAAGATCCATTCATATTCTTTAATTTCTAAGTGATTATTTAGGTCCCCTCCCCTAGGTGTAGGTGTAACGTGGTCAATAATTCTAAACCTAAAAAAATGCTGCTGACCAAATTCCTCTATATGTTTGAATAGTGCATTCCTGTCATAGCATCTCCTAATTTCTGACTTATGTTCAGTCATCCTGTCCTTAAGCCTGCGGATGTCAGTCTCAAACCTATATATAAAGAGCTGGTTCTATGCATTGTTTTGTATTGAGAAAGGATTGTATCCGAAAGCTTTACTTATATAAAGTGTTTATCCAGTGGTTTCCTGCCTTGTTCTTTGCATTTTGGTTCCTGGCATTTATTTTCTTCAACAGCTGCATCAGATGCCAGATGTGGGAATCGTGATAACTTATTTATTTATTTATTTATTTATTGATGTATTTATTTATTTATATTTGTTAACCAGGAGTGTCTGACTGGACGTAGATCCATTTTCAGTGGAGGCCCGGGGAGAAAAGCTCCACAGTTAAAATAAACAGACAGTAGTTACATTGTATTACATAGCGATTTACAATTTACATAGCAATTACTTACAACATATTTACAGATGAAGAACATAGTACATCAGTAGACAACTAGAACCTTTACCTGTGAAGTGCATAACAGACATTAACAAATTTTACAAGAAGAAGTTCCTGCTGTATAATAAGTACTGGCTTATGAGCATCTGAGCTTGCTATAATCAAGGTAGTTAGTGGAGTGGAAAGAAAGGTAGTGGTTGGATGGGGAGGGTGATATTAGAGTGGGAGTTGGAAGGGCATAGCCAGCATGTTTTTAGGTGCGCTTTTAGTAAAGTTTTGAAGTAGGTGCCTGATGGTATGGAGGTAATTGTGGGTGGGAGGGAGTTCCATAATTTGGCTATGGTGCAAGAGAATAGTGCTTCACCAGCAGAGGTATTGGCTTTAGTGATCTGCAAGTGATTTTTGTTGCTGGATCTTAGTGGTCTGGTGGTGCAGTAGGGTTGGAGTAGATTCTGGAGGGATGGGACATTTAGTGGATGATTTACTAGTTTGTGGGCAAGTGAGAATTGATACCATTGAAGGAAGTGAGGGAGTTCAAGCCAGCCCAGTTCAGCAAGTGAGAGACAGTGGTGACTACGGTAGGATGCCCCTGTGGCGAATTTGGCAAATTTGTTGTAGCAGGTCTCTAGCTTGTTTAAATCGCATTGCCTTAGGTTGGTATATATTGGACAGGCATAAAGTAGGGTGGAGATAAGGTGGGAATTTGCTATTGAAATCTTTGCTGCTTTGGTGAGAAGTTGCTTATTTCTGTATAGCGCTCCTAGTTTATTGTGGACTTTTTTATGGTCAAGGATATGTGAATGTCAAATTTTAGTTTATTGTCTATTTCCACTCCTAGCAATTTGGTGTGTTCAGTTGGGTATATAGTGGTGTTGTCTTTTGCTGTGATGTTAAAGTGAGTTGTTTTAAATATGTCTGGTGGGTTTGAAGATGAGTAGTTTAGTTTTGTTTGGGTTGAATATTAATTGGGCATCGGATAACCAAGTTTCAACAGAGGAAAAGGCTTCCTGTGTGACTTTTTGCAGGGACTGGGCTGAGCAGATGATGGCTGAGTCATCTGCGTATTGTATGAGTGTGCCATGTTTGGTGGCAGAGGCTAGATTATTGGTGAAAACAGAGAAGAGTAGGGGTCCAAGGATGGATCCTTGGGGAACCCCTATGGAGACAGGTAGTTTGGGAGAAATTTAATTCTGCCATACAACAGATTGTTGGCGGCGAGACAGGTAACTCTGAAACCAGTTGGTGACCCATTGTGAGAAGGATAGGTTATTGAGGACAGAGATAAGTTTTTTGTGTGGGACCATGTCAAATGCTTTAGATAGGTCTAGGAAAGTAGCAGAGGAAAGATAGCCATTGTTTTTATGCTGAAGGATACTGTTAGTAAAGGAGAGTAAGGCAATGGTGGTGCTATGGTTTGGTCAGAAACCATGCTGAGTATTGAAAAGGAGGTTGTTAGTAAGGAGATAGTCTGAGACCTGAGAGTGTATGCATCTCTCTAGTATTTGGACAGTGGAGAGAGAATAGCTATGGGGCAGTAATTGGTTAGTTCTGTGGAGGGTCCGCCTTTATGGAGGGGAATTATGTGTGATACTTTCCACAGTGTGGGAATGTAACTTTCTGACAGAGATTGGTTAATCAAGATGGATACTGGGTAGGCCAGAGCATCAGCTGCGATTTGTAGGTATTCACTTGGGAGGTTGTCTGCTGCTAATCTGGTGGGCTTAAGTTTAGGTAAGAGTTTTTTTATGTTGGAGATAGGTACAGGAGAAAAAGAGAAGGCAGTGGGAAGATTACTAGTTGAAGGTGTGGGTTGGAGGGGAGGGGGGTTGTGTTGTTTAGCTAGTAATAGTATGGTTTGTGTGAAGTGTGTGTTGAATGAGGTAGCAATATTTTCTGAGGAGTGAGGGATGTTAGGAGGAGGGGTACTGACTTTACCTGGGTGGAAGATGGAGTTTATTGAGGACCAGAATTGTTTGGGGCTGTGTTGAGAGGAGTCTAGGACAGACTGGTAGTATTGGAATTTGTCCTGTTTTATTAGCTTTTTGACTCCATTGCGTAGTTCTAGGAATTTCTGTGTAGTTGAGGGGGGTTTGATTTTGTGCCAGTGCTCCCAGGCTTTATCCCTGTTTTTCATTTCTGACTTAGTGGTTTTCTGTAGCCATGGGGAGGGTTGTGCTTTGATTCTGGAAAGTCTTATGGGGGCATGGTAATTAAGGATGCTCAGGAAGGTAGTATTAAAAAAATTCAACTGCGTCATCAAGGCTGAGGTACTTTAGAGGATGCCAGTTACATTTACATTCTTTGAGGGATGAGATGAATGTGAGTGGGTTAAAGTTTAGTTTTTTATGTATTTGACGGTAGATGACAGGTTTAGCTTGGTATAGGTATTTTTTGAGTAGGAATGTTGGGGAGTGATCACTGAGGCTATCTGATAAGCAACCTGTTATATATGACTGGGGGCTCTTACTGACTAGTATCCAGTCCAGGGTAGTGTGTTTGCTGGAGTTTTTCTTTATCCTGGTTGGCGACTGGACTAGTTGGGTGAAGCCATGAAGGTTTACATGATGGGTTGGATGGTTGCCATAACAGGATTGCCAGTCAATATTGAAATCACCTAAAATGATAGTTTCTTGAGGGAGATGGTGGGTAGACCAGCTGAGGAGGTTTTCTAGTGGAGGGATGTTTTGGCCAGGTGAGAAGTAGCATCCAATTATGTTGATGGTGTTGTTTTGGTTTATTTTGAGGTTGGTATATATTATTTCTTCATTGCCTATTTGTGGAGCTGATGATTTTAAGATCCGGATGTTTAGATGCTGTTTAAATATTATAGCTACACCGCCTCCTTTCTTGTTTAGCCAGTCTACTCTTAGTATGCCATAACCTGTGGGGAGGATTTGCTCACTGGTAATGTGAGGTTTTAGCTAGGTTTCTGTCAGGATGACTATATCTGTGGAGTACAAGTCTATGGTGGCATGGAGTTCATGGACTTTGTTGGATATACTTCTAATATTTAGGCTTAGTAGAAGGAAGTCACTTGGCTTTCTATTGGCTGTAATATGGGAGAAGTTGCGGTTTCTAGTTTGATTATGAGGATTGGGGTTGGAGATGGTAGGGCCAGGGTTGGGGTGGATATCTCCACTTAGGGCTAGTTTAGATATGCATGAGGTTATTAGTTTTCTCAGTTTTTGAATGTGTTTGTTTATAAGGGAAACTTTATGATTGTGCTCTTTGGGTAATAGGTATGGTGTGAGGGTTACTGTGTAAAGTTGTAGGGATGCTTTATGTTTGAGTAATATAGATGGTAGAATATGTGGGGCAGGTAACACACAAGTGTCCAGGGCAGCTAACACACATGTTCAGTATTATGCCCTGGGCATCGCACATGACCTGGCATTTGATGGAGGGGAAGTCCTTGCAATTGATGTAAACCCTACCCTGCTCACTGGGTGGTGATTTCATGCATATGTGCATGCAGTCTATTGCACCCACTACCTCAGAGTATTCTGCTATTTGGTAGAAGAGATGCATACTGCTGGCCAACGCCTCACGGGTGAGGGGGAAATATATGTGCTCACCGACATGTGCTGCCATGGCATCCAGGAACTGGTGGAGTACCCTGGATGCTGATGCCTGTGAGATCCCCATTATATGCCCAGTTAGCCTTTGGAAGGTACCTGTAGCTAGTATTCTTAGGCCTATACATACCTTCATTTCCACTGGGATGGGTTCCCCTCTTTTAGTTCTGTGTGTCAGGCAGGGCCAGCACAGCTCAACAATCTGCTGTAGGAGGTCCCTGTCCACCCTATAGCGATCCACTATCTCCAGCTCATGTAGTCCTTGGTAGGTGACCCTGGGTCTGTACACTCTTCTCCGTCTCCTCACTGTGGGTTGGTCAGCAGCATTTCCATCCTCACCACCCTCAGCCTTTTCCACAAGTTGTATGATAGCCATTGCAGCCCCTAACATTTTGCTGTTGTGAGTATTAAAAGTTCCCCGCTTGTTTACACCGGTGGTGTAGGGTGTGGGGAAAGCCGGAGGGGTAGGTGTTTGCATAGTTTATAGTGGTTTTCTAGGCTTTGCTGGGCTGGTCTGCTGCCTGTGTAATTATCTGGTTCCAATCCGTTTGACCTAGTAGCGAACCTAGTACCCCTTGATTAACTTCCTACTGCTGCTTTCTCTTCCCATTGCCCTTCTGATTCATCCCGGGGGCACGCTGCACAAGTGGTGTACTGCAATGTTCACACTGCTACTATTTCCTGAGTTCACTTCCTTTATCTTCCTGTAGATCCCATTGCGCGACATGCACACCCGCTTACACTGTGTCTTATGTGCTGGGCAGGTGTAGACACACCTCCTGGCTTTGCTGTGCTAAGCTGGATGCAGCTCTGAGCCACAGGGCTCCAATCCACTAACAGTATGCCTGACATTCCCACACACGATGTCACCTACCTCCTGGTCTTGCACTCAGCTATCCATACTCATGCACTGTTTGGACCTGCCTCGCATGCTGGAGAAAACGGGGATTCACTATCCTTCTCCTCATCTACACAGAATTGCCTGCTAATGCATAGTTACATGTGTCACACTGTGCCTTCTCCCTTAGCAACCACTACTCACTGGTCAGGTTGTCATGGAGCAGCCAAAGCTTCTGTGTGCATGTGTGTGTGTGTGTGTGTGTGTGTGTGTGTGTGTGTGTGTGTGTGTGTGTGTGTGTGTGTGTGTGTGTGTGAGAGTGTAGATTAGACACATCAACTATAAGAATATAACAAACAAAGATGCAGGCAATGTGGGGAAAGGAGACATACCACAATGAATTTTTGTCCATTGTGACATTGTGCAGGGAGTGTAATGAATGTGGACATTTCTAGTTTGACTGCCCTTTATTAGAGAAAGAAATGACTGATGAAGAAAATAACACAAAAGATGGACAGTCAATGAGAAATATTACTGAAGCTATCTATGTAGGCAGTTACTGTGGAAGAGAAATAAATAGATGTAAATGAGGTAGATATTTTAAAGCTAAAACAGCATGAGATGGGGAAAAATAAATATGAAGCTTTTGAGAGTGATAAGATGAAACTGGATGTGAATATATGGGAAGAACAGGAAATATAATAAACTGATCAAACAGTGATTCATGAAGGGTTAGTAGTAGAAAAAGAGAAAAATAAAATCTAGAAATAAAGATTTGAGTCTATATGGCTAAAGAAGGTGATATGGACAGTGGGGAATGGAATGTTTACAAGCACAGAAATTCAGATGCATTTTAGATTTAACTGTAATAGTGCCAGGAGGTGTGTTAATATAAACCATTAGAAAAAGGAAAGAGTGAGGTTAGTATTGATTAATATATATACTTGTATGACTCAAAAATGTTTAAAAGAATAAAAAAGTTTCATTAAATATGTCAGTAATTATGGTAAGAGATTATACTTGTAATTTAAGGAAGGAAAGGGGGGATAATATGTGATATTAAAGAAATGAAAAAGGCAGTGAAGTGTGGAGGGTTAAGATTAGGGAAAATAGGGAATGAATGTATAGAAGAGGATCTTTTTGTAACTGAACTAGATTATGTGGTATATTCAAACTTAAAGAGTTAAAGGATGTTGAAATAACTGAATATGCAAAACACAGAGCAGAATAATCTAAAATAAGTACTGACAGAGAAATATTAAAGGGAATAAAATGATTTACTAGTGAAGTGAGCAAAAGATGAAATGAAAGAATAAGGAGAAGATTATAGGAATATTTGACAATGATAGTATATTATATGAATTGGACATACCGGTAGTTGGTTTACAAGCAAACATTTAAAACAAGTATTAACAAGTAGAAATAGAAAAAAAAAAACAAAAAAGAATAATATGGAATATGAAGAGGTTGTAAAAATATGAAAGGGATATGGAAAAATCTAGTGATAAAATAAGGGAAATGGAAATAAAATCATATGAATAAAAAGACAGAATAGGAGGAAAATTCTTAAAAGAAAAATGGTATAATCTTTTTTATGAAAAGAAGTAAACGAGAGAAAAGGAATGATGAAAATTATATTAGATTAAAGGGGTGTTATAAAATACAACAGGAAAACAATTATGGAGGTGGTCAAAAGTAAATGTACGAGGATTTAAAAATACAAGATAATGGAATGTTAAACACATATCAAAAACATTAAGATCTTTTGAAAAGAGGATAAGAGTAAAAGCACTAGAAAGGATAAGAGTAAAAGAATTAGAAAGGACAATAAAAGAACCACCACTAGGATTATATGTATTATGTTACGGATGCTATACCGAAAAGTATGAGAATAAAAATAGATATGTTTATTAAAGTATTAAATGAATGGATGGATAAAGGAATAAAAGAAGTCAAGACGTGGTGAAGTGATGACATTTTTGTGGAAAATAGACAACATAAAATATATAAAATATTTTAAAATTGTAACGGAATACAGTGTCTAATTTGGTTATAAAATAATGCAAAAAAAGTGATGCAGAATGTATTGGGTGAAGTTATAGTGGGCGGGTTTGGGAGTTAAAGGAAGAGAAGGGAACAAAATATTAATAATAGCAGAAGACAGAAGAATATGATTTTTCAGACAACAGAAAGTGACATTAGTAATGTGATGCAGTGAAAGCTTTTGATAGGATGAGTCATGAAGCAATGTGGAAGCACTTAGAGGGACATGGTATAGGAAAAAAGTGTTAATATAATAAAAATGTGTTAGAAAAATTCTTATGTAAAAGTAATGGTAAATGGATGTATGGAAATAAAAATAAGGATTAAGAGAGGAGTAGAGCAAGGATGCCTATTTATCATTTGTTTATTTGATTAGTAATGGATTCAATAAAACAAACATCCACATACAGAATAAGGGAAGCAAGATGGGAAATGGAGAAAGGAGTTAGAGTACCTAATTCTTGACATACGCTGATAATTTGGTTATTGTGGCTAAAAACAAAGGTTGAATAAGTGAGGTGGTGGTACAGGTTTAAAGAATGTTAAAACATGTTTTATAGTTGAATATGTTTAAAAAGTAAGGGATTTGGTAACAATAAAAAATAATGGAATATATTATACAAGAAAAGAAACAATTGTTATAGCAGTAAGGTTTGTAGAGTATGAGAGTGTAAGAGGATGATGAAAAGAACAAGAATGCTACAGGCACTCAGGTACCAAGTGCTCAAAAGCTACAGTCTCAAAGTCTTCAGGGCCTTGTAGCTCATAAAGTCTGCTGCTTGTGCTTGAATGTGAGTTCAGGCTGTGGAGAAGGAGCAGGAGGGGGTTAGGAATTGGGAGTGGCAGGAGGGTTGGTATTATGGAGTTGAATGGGTATTATAGGGTTAGGGAATGGGAAGAGAATTACACAGCTATTGATCAGGAGGAGGGTTTAGGTTTAGTGGAGTGGGGTTCAAGTTTTCAGTTTATGTAGTGGTAAAGGTTAGGGAGCAATCCAGGTATTTATGTTTTGGGAGAGGGGTTGGAGTTTTAGGTTTAGCAATTAAACAGAGGCTTTGGATTAAAGAGATGAGGTGAAGATTCAAGCTAATAGAATGAATAATTGGATTGTGAACTGGGTGGGAGTTTTAGGGTTAGATTTAGAGTCTACTGGGCTTGTACAGTCAATACTGTCAGGTGTTTGGAGGGCTATGTAGAAATGGAAGATCAAGCTAGTAGAGTTTGAGCACTTGCTTTTTAACTAAGTGGCAGAGAGCAGGTTTATTGGGCGCAACTAGAATGTGAGCACCTGTAGTTGACCTGTAGTGAAATAAAATGAGAAATAAAAAACGGCTGTGTTAATGGAAACTTTTTTTATTCATCATTTAAAAATAAAGTATATATGTAAACCGTCCTTTTACTAGGGAAATTAGCATGCATGCACACATTTCCTTTAAAGATGGAGACAGAGTTTGTTATTGATTTTTTTGTTTTATTTAGATTCCAAAATAAATCTGGTTATAAGAGTAGTGTTATATATTAAAAAAGAAGAAGGAGATTTGAATTTCAACAATTCTGTAATATACCTATCACCAACGCGTGCCTTTTGGGTAATAAAGAATGTGAAAGAAAGAGGAGCAGCAATAACAGGAAATATGTTGTATGTTAAACATGAGGAAGTATGAAAGAATGAAGGCGATAAAGACGATATCATCATCCATCCCCTTTTCCCCATTTTTACATGAGTTATGGGTAACACATCAGCAATTGTTAATGTGACAAAATCACCTACAACCAAGGTTTCCACCCCTAAGTGGTAGCCCTAGCAAAAGAAGAGGTAAACAAGAAAAGGTGGAAGGGAAAGAATATAAAAATAAAGTTAAATTATGGAAATTAAAAATGAATGCAGTAGATAAAAAATAGAAAATAATGAAAAAATAAAATTTTGGAAAAGAATATTATGACGTATATCCCTGAAAAAAGTGTAAGGAGTAGATAAAAATGCTGCAAACATAGAAGGAGAAGTTATGCAGACTTTTCTTTATAAAGGGGATTTTCTATGAAGAATCTTGTTGGACATATACTGTGAAAGGTTCTAAGTATAAGACTATGAAAGAAATTAAGTGTAATGAATGTGATGAGAAAGAAACAACACAATACTGTTTTTTTTTTGGAAAGTGAAAATATATGGTTTGGAGAACGTTGAAAAAATATGTGTGTGTGTGTGTGTGTGTGTGTGTGTGTGTGTGTGTGTGTGTGTGTGTGTATATATACATATATATATATATATATATATATATATATATATATATATATATATATATATATATATTTATATATATGGATAGCATTTATGGATATGATTTTTTTATGGAAATTATGACAGAAAGAAAAATTGATACTGAAAATGGGGCAAGATATTATTTGTGGCAGCAAAGATTTTGTGGTAGACAATATGTGATAGTTTATTGTATAACAGGATAAGAGATGATAAAGATGTTTGGACAGAAATTAAAAGATTGTTATGCATGAACAGATGGGAATAGAAAAAAAATAATTATGATATTCATTTGAATCTTATGATGAAAATATGAAAAAGTGTAAATCTTAGTGAAATGGTAACTAGAAGTGTATAAATAGTAAATATTACAGAAAAATGAAAATGGGGAAGCATATACAAAGACTGTGTGTTTAAATAAAGCACACCCTCTTTTTCAGAATAGGGGATTGCAGATGTTCTTCCTGTTAGAGAATGGAGGAGAAAGAACAAAGGGGAATCTGTAATAGAAAACTGAAATGGCTAATGAGAATACAAAAGGAATGTGCACAGTCTGTAGACAATGCAGATTCCAAAGTTGGAGTTCACAGATGGTGGACTTAATACACAATCTCTAAAGGATGTGATGAAGGGAAAGAATTCAAGTCAGACAAGTTCTTTTTCATGGGCAAAAGCAGTAAAATATATACAGGGGAATGAAACTGTGTGCTGGAGGAGTGGGATACATGCAGTTAATTGCAGACATTCATACAACACATAAAATGAAACAATGTTATACTGCGTCATTGAAAGAGAGAGAGAATAACTTATAAAATGTTATAAAATGGATTGCTGAAAAAACTGCCAAACTTGAAGGATTTCTTAAAAAAAAAAAAAAAAAAAAAAAAAAAAAAAAAAGGATAACATAATGAATAGGTATGGCATTTTCTAGCAGGGCAGAAGAACCATTGGCATTTATACTAGCTTCTGTGTTTTCTCTAATACATCAGTAAATGAGAAATTTTGTCTGATAACATTTGAATCATTTTAATTTCTAAACAGATTTTTTGCTTAAGGTGAAAGAAAAGAACATTCATCCTTGGAATGTTTATGCAGTTGCACCTAGTAGAGATGTCAAAAGAAAAAGAGTATTATTATGATTTAGGGGAGACACCTTTTACACTGTGAAAAAAATATGAAAGGAAATTATGTACTGGAGTTTTGGAGATATGGGTGGCTTTGAATGAAACTGATGGACAAATAAAGCATTTGCCATATATTGCGAACACTGATGGGATAAGAGGGAATGTTTATTAATATGGTCATCTATTTTTTTTGTAATGAAAATTATTTATTAATGAATGCAATAAAAGAAGATATAACATGTTAGAAAAAGACAGCAATTTAATGTAAGTTAGGTGTGACAAAGAAGTGACTAGTGGATGGATTATGTGAAACAATAACAAGATAATGATAGAGAGGCTGAGTTTGAAAATGATTTAGCAAAGAATGCAGAACATAAGAGAATATTGAACTGGAAATATTTGAGGAAGATCAAGGGGGAAAACTAGCTCAGTAAAAGAAGAACTGAAAGGTCAAAAGGGTCAAAGAAACTGCTCACCCACCCAGTCAACAAACAAACAAACAAATAAATAAACACATTAAAATAAATAAATAAATAAATAAATATGTTCAAGTGTGCAACTTATGGGATGGCAGGTAAAAATGAAAAGGGAATTATGGAAAAGAGGTTTCAGTGGATAAAATGAAAGTAAAGGAGGGGAAGCTACTTAAGATCAAATTTCAATAGGAGACAATGACAGACATGGACTCAAACAAACAAAAAAGGAAATAATATAATATTTCAATAACTTCTTAAAATGCTAATAACATGGTATTTAAAAAAAATTTACTGTGCTGGAATGGTACAGAATTAAACATAGATATTATATGCTTGTTAGATATCAGCAATGCTAAATGAAAAGAAAAGGAACAGTTTCTACAGATATAAAAAAGGTTCATTGTGGGGACAATGGGCGTAAGTTTTTTTCTTTAATTGCAGTCTTGATACATGGATTGTATAGTGGGAGAATCAGAAAGGTTATTGACAATGGACTATAGAATGAGAGACAGAGTAGCAAGGATTGTAATTTCATGTGTTTATATGTGCATCAAGGAAAAGGAGAAGCTATTTGAAAAGATTAAGTATTGGGAAGCAATACAGAGATAGTCATTTCGTGTGATGAGGCTAAACAGGCAAGAAAAACAAATTCTCATATTAGGTAGGAAAAGCTTGCATATTTGCAGAAGAATGGGTATAAATACATAGAGTTTGTGTTATTTTCATGTTTTTCATATCAGACTGGAATAATGCTAACAAATGGAGAAGAGAGTAGCATAAATAAGATAGGAAATGGTTTGAAAAAGTTAACAGGTACAATTGCAGAAATGGAAGTTACAAGAAAAGAAAGAGTAAAATTATTTAAAGGTCAAAAGAAAATGAGGTCATTTTGAAGTGCATTCACAGAGTGGTAGATATACTATAAAAACAAATATATGTATTGTGAAGAAAATGAAAACACTGTCATCTGTGTTAGCATGTCTGGCAGGAGATTTGTGTATATTCTCAGATTAACTTGCATTGTATGCCAGCATGTCTAATTGTGAAAATGTAAATAAGTTTTTAAAATGTTAAGTGTTTCCCTGTTTATACAAAATGTTTAAAGAATCATAGGTTCATAGGTTGGTACTAGGCTATCGGCCCTAGGGCCTATACAATCCTAGCCATAACAATTCCCTGGCTATTTCTTCGCACAGTATTTACTTCCCTGGACCCCAGTCTAGCAGGGCAACTGACATGATCCCCAAGGTGAATTTCCCATCTCCCATCCAATTGTCAAGGTCCATTTTGAAGTGGGCCAAAGAGGCACTCTGCTTGACATGTATGGGCAGTCTATTCCAGAGTCTGGGGAGTCTATAGGTCAGGAACCTATCCCTCCAGCATGTTTTGTTCATTGTGATGATGAGGTTTAGATCCCTGGAGCAGGTGGCACTGAGGGTTTGGGATTTCGTTAAGTGCAGCATGTCCAACAGCTCTAGGTTTGACATGGCCTTGTATGTTAAGCAAAGATCATCTCTGAGTAGACGATATGCAACAGAGTATAGCTGGAGTTATATTAGATGGTCAACATAGGGCATCTGCTTTAGGCCTGTGATTCTTTTAGTGAGGTATTTCTGTGGCATTTCCAGTTATTGCAGATGTCTTGAGAGGTACATACCAAACGGGGTGTTGTAATCTATAATGGGTCTAATGAAGGATAAGTACAGTGGGACAATGACCTCCTTTTTTTATGGATGAAAAGCCCGTAGTGATGAGGTGGGCCACACAGAAGGATTTCCTGACTCTTGTGGCGATGTGGTTATTGAAGGTGAGACCACTGTCCACCTGTGTCCTTAAGTCTCTTATCACACTTTCAGTGTTTAGTGTACTGCCACCTATGTGGTAGTTCACGAGTACATGTTTTTTTCCCAAAGGGGATAACTATGCATTTCTTGGCATTGAGCTTGAGCCCATGGCTCTGGCACCAAGCATCTGTTTCTATAAGGCCCTTTTACTAGAATATTCACAGAATTTGTGGATTCAGTAATAGCTCCCAGTTATCAGTCATCTGCGAACTTTATTATTTATTTATTTATTTATTTTATTTTACATTTGTTTACCGGGTTAGTCCAACTGGATACATATCCCTTTTCAGCAGAGACCCGGGGAGAAAAGCTCCACAGTACAAAAGGTTTTGAGTTACATTTCAACGATTTCCAAATAATATGGTAAGGTAATCAAAAGTTTAAACATATCAGTTACAAGAAAGAGTCCCTTAGTGTTGGCCTGTACTTCAGAGAAGTAAATGCCAAACAAGACCAGTCCCAGGACTGAACCATGAGGTACTGCCTTTGTCACTTGTCTGAAGCTGGATTTGGAGTCGGCTACTTTAACAGTGTGGCTTCTGTCAGTAAGCCAGTTGGCAAACCATCAAGTGACATAGGGATTAATGCCCAGCTTAGTAAGTTTTTCCATTATTACAGAGTGGGGGATGGTGTTGAAGACTTTGGTGAGGTCCAGATAGGCTGTTTGGATTGCCTTACCCTTGTCTTCAGCTCTAGAGACTGATTTGAAGAAGTCAATCAGGTTCAGGAGACAAGATCGGCCCTTCATGAACCTAAACTGGGTAGGGTCCAGTGTTTGAAGGTTGCCAATGTCTTTGTTTATAAGTTCCATGATAATACGTTCCATGGCCTTGCAAATCAGGCTCATCAGACTGATGGGGCGATAGTTCCCAGGATCCAAGGTGGATCCCCACTTCTGGAGTGGGATAACTGTAGCTGTGCACCACTCAGTGGGCATGAAGACTGAGGTGAGGCTATGATTAAACATGGCACTTAGGTGAGGTGCCACTTCATTTTGTAGTTCATGTAGTACACAGCCTGGGATGTCATCTTGTCCCATGGGTGTTGTATTCTTAGCCTTGGAGAGTGCGGTTTTTACCTGTTTGGCTATTATTACCAGACTTTGGCAATCTTTTGGTATTGAGATTGGCTCTTTAGGGGGTGTAGTTGGCACTGAATCAATCTGCCAGGATATTGGCAATATCCCTGGGATGAGTATATTTAATGCCATTCTGTTTAGCTCAGAGCAGATCTGAGCATTGCCATTTACATTCTTAACATAGCTATAGAATGCCTTGTGGTTGTCTTTGGAATCTTTGGCAATTTTATTTTCATAACTAGCTTTGGAGGATTTTATGAGGGATCTCAGCTTCTTACTGAGGCTGGTAAGGGAGTTTTTTTGCATCCTGAAATGTTCCTCTTTTTTCAACAGTTTCTTCCTTTTATTGTAAAGTTTGTTGATGGCAGGGGACCACCAGATTGGCTTTCTTTTTTTTTGGAGGAGAGCATCTTGGTTCTGTTTGGGATGGCATGATTCATGCACGAGTGGATGTGCTCATACAGTGCCTTAGTGTAGGATTCAGCAGTCGAAATTTCAGTTCCCTTCTGCATGGGTGAGTTCCCTTCTGCATGTGTTTTGAAACATTTCTAATTGCATGTTTGTGAGGGTGATTCTTAAGTACAAGCTGTCTATGGAGAATCAGCTGATCAGTAGGTGATGTCATTAGAATGTTCCTGGTTGTTAGGTGATTATTTGAACAGCTGATTTACAGGGAAAACAACTTTTTTAAAACAGCTGATTGTTAGTTTTAAAATAAGACAATTGAGACTGTTAACCTGGGCTATAAAAGAAACTGCTGAAGTCAGTTGATGGGCAGTTAGTGAAGAGAATCAGTTACTGATGAGTTGCAGTCAGTTACAGTACTGTGCAGTGGATATCCAAGAAAAAGGACTCACCAAAAACTGTAAGCCTGCCCTTGCTTTTCTGTTATGTTTTACATTAGATCAGGGGCAGTAGTCTCTTGTTAGACTAGGAACATTTAGTTATTTAGAGTTTTTCTAAGATGATGGACTTCTATCCTACACTTTAATTTTATATTTCTGGTAATTGAAATCTGGTGTTTATTGAAAACTATTGATTTACATTCTTGCAATCATTTTACTTATTATTAAATGTTTTTCATTAATTTACATTGTGGCTGGAAAATCAGTGTATTCTTTAGAGAGTAGAAAGTGCATATACCTGTTGATATTCTCTAGGTCACCTTGAATGCCTGGCTGCTTCTGGTCATATATATAATTTATTTGATATTTAATTTTTAATTTAGACCTGTCTGATCTGGTAGCAGCTGTTACCATTTGTATTGGAGACTGGACCAGCTGGAAATCTGTGTCAGGCTTCCCATAATTGTTTAAGTGTGTGAGATTTGAATTTATTTTGAGTATGAGTGAGTCAGAGGTCTTAAACTGGAATACACTGCTCTGAAGTGTATAATAAGGGATTACATTTAGGGTGGACTGAGGTATATAGTCCAGTCCCCAGAAAATAGAGCATGCTCCTGTTGTGCTGTTAAGGGAAATTGTGGAGTTTTACTCTTGTGTGCTCTGTGCTCCTTTGTTTTCCATGATGCTCCCACACAGGAGTCAGTGGTGAGGATTGAGGCTCCTTAATTACTGACCTGGGTTTTAAAGGGGAGAGGGTCTCATTATTGGTGGCAGTCCATTGAAATATTAACCAGACATCACATGTGTCTTCATAAAAAAATTGAAAAGTACTGGCATGACTGTGGGAAACAGATGCATAGACGAAAATGCATGGACTATGACTAAGCAATGTATGAAGTGGGTAGTGGGCTTCATAAATGGGCAAGTGAAACAAATGAGATAAATATTTTATGAGTGGAGGACTTGTGAAGGAGACCAAAGTCTTGCTGAAAGGAAAGAAAGAGGAAGTAAGCAATTTTTGGGTGCCAAATAAAATATTATGAATCAAATTAAAGTTAGGAGTTGTAAACTTGCAAGAAATCAAAAAAATGCAGTAAAGGAGTATATAAGCAAACAAATTACGGAACAGAGTAAATGAAGAACAATCTGTGAGGAATGAAAGAGTAAATGAAGAAAATTCTATGAGGAATGAATTGTAAATGTAATAAAATAATGGATATATTAGAAAAGGATGTTAACATGAAAGAATTGGCTATGGCCTTAGTTAATGTAGGAAAGTTACAGAACCGGAAATAGGATATGAGGTTTACAACTGAAATGGAAAGGGGAAAAGTGAATGGATGGAAAAGGGAATATAAAATGACAAGATATGTATGAGAGTAATATAAATGTTATGATAAAAATGGAGAAAAAGAAATTAATAATTGGAATCATCTTACTTTATATAACTTTGATTTAATGATGATACTATAGAAGAAAAGGTTTGGTGCAGTTATTAATGAAGTATAGAAGTATGCAGAGTAAAAGGAACAAAATGTTAATATTAACAAAAGAAGTGGATGGCATTAGTACAAGAACTGTAAAAGGAAGAATAGTAGTATGTGATAAGAAGATAGCATATAATAATATTAGACATTGCTACTTATAGGACATAATAGAAAAGTATATAAACCCAAAGTGATAAGGGTCATTAGATATATATATATATATATATATATATATATATATATATATAAGAGGTCCTGGGTAAAGGTATTATTTAATGGATGGATTGAAAGTGAAATCAGAATTGGCAATGGCTTCAAATAGGACTGCAAAAATGGGTGAGGTATTATTATGTTTAGTTATTAATGTTGTAACAAGGGAAAGAAAGCAAGAATAGTGTATCATGATGAGGTATGTTTATCAATTTTTTTGTTATACAGATGATTTTGTAATCATGATAAGAAATAAAGTATGAGTAATACAAAATTCAAGGAATTAATAAAACTACTAGAGGTGGTGGAGTTAATTAGTATTCAGCAATGAAAAAGCAATGGATATGGTGTCATACTGAGGATCAACGGTGTACATTATCCAACAAAAAGACACAAAATATACATAAAATGTGGAGGAAAATCTGTTGAAAAATGAGGAAAAGTATTTATGTGAAACAAAGGAACACATAATGAAAATGTCAGCTGGTATTCCAACCTCTTCTGTTAAAACATTGATCCATATTGGCTGTGAGACAGAGGAAACATTTTCAAACTTATCCACTCTTATTTCAGAACAACCCAATGAAGCAGCAGCTTTTTCAGTCTTTTCACAGTATTGGAATGTATCTTTCCAATGTGAATGGAGGACAAACTCTTACTAAGAGAGAAAGACTGGGAGAGACAGAATGAACCCTCATCATTTGTAAGGTATAATAACTCAATTTCTGATTTATAATTTGACTGAGAGACATTTCTTCAAAACATTAACCATTTTATCAACAGGTTTTACTTTTGCTTAAGCAAAAATAAAACATGGTGAAATATGTGATAGAATTAAAACTTTGTATCAGAAATATGAAGTTAAAATATGCTAGGTATAATGTGCAAAAGAGTATAAACAATAATTTAAGGAGACTATATAAAATAACTTTAATACAATTTTAAATAATAACTTTGCCACAGTTAAAACTTTATTCTGTAGACATACTAGATGTGTGTTGAAAATGCTACTGAACATTGTTTTTTTTTTCAAATTGCATCGACAAGAAAAAAATGATTTCAGCAAAATTAAGAACTTTGATTTTAAACTGTATGAAACCTGACAATAGGAGTAAGGTAGTAATAATATAGCAAAAGACTTACACTAAAACTATAAATGAAGTAGTGGAAGATGGTAGTAGTTATTTGAAAGCATCATTGCATGAGCTGCACAAAACATTTTATGGACATAAAATGCATTGTATGATTATTTAATGTTGTAATGACTTTATGCAAAGTTTTTGGGGGTAAAACATGTAAGTGAGCAATATTATTTGCAGTTCCAAAATCCATAAGAATTTAATCAGTCCTCCATGAAGATCTACTGAGATGGCTGTAGGTTATAATACCAATCCATTAGCAATTATGGTAGTTTTAAAAGTCAAACATTTTCTACAATATTAAATTCTGTGTTAGATACTTGTGTGTGATTTTAAATTATCTAAGTATAATGTTAATTTTGTTGTTTTTTTCTTTCACACTAGACACCCAATCTCTCTATATGAGTATCTGACAAGACATTGGAATCAAATGGATAAGAGAATGTTTAAGCAGCCATACTATTCTATGCAGCAGTGATATTAGTCTGGCTTATAAACTATGAGAAACAGTACAAAATAATTATTTCTTGTTTTGAAATTATACTTATAGGTGAATCTCAGGGTTTGCCAGTGGTGTTGTATCTGTTCCCATATTTACCTGTATTTTCTTGACTGGCTGGAAAGAAAAGTCTTGTATGTTTCAGAAGGATTGAAAAAGCTGTCACAGTTTGTGACTATTATTTTAATGGTGCTTTATTTTGTGCAGAGGGATGGAAATGTCCCTTGAGGAATGCAATGTGGAAGTAAATGACACTAGATTGTTTTGCATTAAGTAGTCACAGTAACAAAAAAGTTTTCACTTTACTGGATAAAAAAATAGATTTTGATTCTGAACAAAATGTGTTCAGCAGTAATATTCATAGGGAAAACTCATTTATAAATACATATTTGCAGATGTCCAGCCGGTGTATATCAAACATATTGAACTTAAAGTCAAACAGCTAGAGTCTTAAAGTTAACAACATTAGATTCGGAATGAAAATGACAAACCAAGAAATGCATTGCAAAATAGACAATGCCCTGATGTTATGATAAATTCCATTATGATAGTATTGAGAAGAAGGCATTCCAAATTCAGGCACAAATAGCACAGATGGAACAAGGTAACAATTTTAAGACTGCTATCTGCATCATATATAACCTTGATTGAGTATGAGAGAAATTGTTATATCAAATTGTAAATTTATTTTGGGTAATGCTGATCTTTTAAATGTATTAGGAAATAATCCAGTTTAAATAGAAAGATAACTATCTTAGGAATGTGTTAGAAAAATCAAAACAATAGAAATGTGTACAGTTTTTTTTATAATAAACCCAAAAGAATGTTTAAATGCAGAGCTTGTAAGCAATGTAGATGCATCTTGGTGGAACTGTTTCTTGACATTCCTCATCTTAACAAAAAAATTCCTATAAAGGAGCATTTAATTCTTCCAGAACCATCATAATTTATGTGTCTGTCTGGACATAAAGTTCATTTCATGTGTATAACGCAAAGAGGATGCTGAATAGAATAATTTATTAACACTGTTGTGTTGCAGAAAATAAGTACATCCTAAAAGTTGTTTATATGCCCATGGTTTCATGCACTGGTTGTAAAAAGTTTTTTTTTCTGTTATAGGTAGGGTTAGTTTTAATAAAAGGGATGATTATGAATCCATATTAGATGCAAGAGGAGGTTAATGGCAGTTAGAATTAGATGTCACTTCATATCCAGCGACATCTGATCATAATGGCATTCATAGTGTTTTCAGTTTACATCCTTTGAGAAAATTATGAAAGTCTAAGTCTTCATAGTTATTTACACAAATGCATTAAGAAAGTTGGGGTGAGTGCAAACAGGCACAGCTGAGTTGCAATTCGTAGAGGCTCTTTATGCCAATTTGTGGTGTCCTTGAATTTAGTTATGCAAATAAGCAGATGTAAAATGGAAATGAGAAGTGATGTGAATGTTTGCATGCTAATTAAGATTGTCTTACACTATCTGCAATTCATATTCAGTTTTTCCCACTTTCTCACTCTTGTCACAGATGCTTTATAAAAAGGAAAGCATTGCCAAATCTATCAGAGTTGCAGTTAATGAAAATGCTATCTGTTGCAGTGAGCTTTGCTTTTTCTAGATCAGATTTGCTTGTCTTGATAGGGTCAAAACTGGCTTTCCAAAGCAGTACTCACTGGCCGAATATGCCTATTTTACACCATTTACAATTCATAGTCAATTTTTCCCACTTTCCTGCATTTGTCACAGATGCGTTATAAAAAGGAAAACATTGCAGAGTCTATCAGAGTAGTAATTAATGAAAATTCTATCTTTTGCAGTGAGCTTTGCTATTTCTAGATCAGAGTTTCTTGTCTTGGCCAGGCCAAAACTGTTTGCACCCAGCAGTGTTCAGCGGCCAAGAAAATATAAGCAAAGGATAACTAATTATAACTTTGATAATCAAGAAATCCTTGATAGACTTAGAGTGGGCAAGGACATTATAAGGATTTTAGTGGACATGTTTGACCCATTAGGTCAGTGTAATAATGTGTGGACTTGGACACCAAAGTAAGTATAGCCTTCACTATACTTGCTACTGGGCCCTTATAGAGACAGACTGGGGTCAGGTTTGGGATCTCATAGACTTCTGCCTCGAGGATACTGCAGCACTTCCTGCATATACTCTTGGCATATGTGGATCAGTACATCTATTCCTTGGTGTTACCTCAAGACCTAGCTCAGAGTATGTATGCCTTTTATGGGATGGCACATTTCCCTGAGGTACTCAATGTAATAGAGTACGCCCACATTGGTCCACAGTGTGAGCACTACCACAAATGGAACGGCTATCATTTCACCAGTTGCTAGGTAGTGTGTGATACATGAGGTGCAACAGCTCTGCATGCAGAGCATACTGGCAGTGCACATGATTCCCATATCTGGTACAACACTACCTCACCTTATCACGCCCAGTGATCATCTTTTCAATAAGTTGATTTTTTTTTTCATTATTAATTAGTCATTCATGTTAAATGTAATTGTATTAATATCTTTATTTTTCAATTTTGCCCCCCCCACCCCCTCTCTCTCTTTTAATCTCTCTGTCCTTTTGTTTTTTGTTGTTTTTTGCCGAATATCCAATGGAGCTGTGGCTCATGACTCCAGTGAGTTATCCGTCTGGAGCTGCAGAAGAGAAATATAACACATCCCTGTCCCAGACTCGTATTGTAATCACGAGGGTGTTTGGCCTCCTGAAGGGCCATTTCAACTGCCTGTATGAGTCTGGGGATGCCCCTCAATATGACTCATCTCTTGTGTGTAGGATGTTCACTGTCTGTTGCATTCTGTATAATATGATCATTCACCAGTCTGGTGCTGAAGTGATCCATCACTGCAGCTCCCAGTTCCAGTCTCAGTTTGACTAATGATGACCAGCCAGTAGCAGTAGTAAGTGACCCCATGAGCCATGCTCTGCTGTGTTTTTGTGTGTAATGTATTATCATGGAGCTTTTCTCCCCGGGCCTCCACTGAAAACGAGCTTTCAGGCCCAGTGGACTTCCCTGGTTATCAAACTGGAAATAAATAAATAAATAAATAAATAAATAATGTGGCCGCACAGGTTAAGAGGTGGCTTCTTGTCCAGGACTACATACCAGGAACATTCAAATTAGTGTTTCCTTTTTAGTAAAAAAAAACACATAGAGTATAATTGATGCATGCAGTGATACATGTAGGCTATGCTGTGTGGTGCATGGTCTACTGTCACTGGTCATCTGACATTCTCTCTCATCTTAAAATATTTTTTTTATAATTAGCTGTTTGTCTCAGTACTCACTAAGTCCTGTTCAGTGATGCTGTAAAGCATCAAATCAATAAATAAATCAATAGTTGCATCTGCTGTATGTGATAAGTTTTGGTTTAATTATGTATTTACTATACAACAGAAAGCGGTACTGACAACAGTGACAAATTTAAGATACATATGCCATTTCCATGTAAAGAATTCTGTTGCACTGCACATGAGATTTCTTTTTTACTGTCATTCAAAATAATTATGACTTCAGAAACTGTCTTAATTTGTACAGTGATAAGGGAGTACTGCCATCAGTTAAGTGTATATGGCAGGATGATAACTTTAATGTGCTATTTCTGTATGATGTAGTGGATCTGGAAATGTCTGCTTATTGCTATTGTGATTTCTTGGGACAGCAATGCATGTGGCATTGTCTTATCAGCAGTGTTCATTTATGTGCTTATGAAATGGACATAGATTTCCCTCTTCAACAAAATCCAATTGCAATTAAACAGAAATATAAATGATTGCAATTTCAGAGTATGATGAAAGTAATAGCTGTTAAGGGAATAACTGAACATATGCACACACCCCCACACCTCCAACAAAACATTATTTTAAGTAAACATAAATGTTTATCAATAAATGTACCTAGGAATCATATACATCTCCTACTCATAGGCCTGGTGATGGTACAACTTATTCAGAGGATGGACTACAATGAGAATTGTAAGGTGAGATGGTGTGATGGTATTATCTAGAGGAGGAAGGTGATCTTTCTGTCAGTGTCCTGACAGTGCTGCATGACTGTGACCTTGACTTGGAACATGAGGTTCTCTTAGGTATAGATGACCATTAACATGGCTTTTGAGAAATCTGATGTGATTGTTCACTGTAAGTACTGGCTTTACTGTCTTGAGAACCAGTGTGTAACTATTATTTAATCTCCCCCACATATGCTGACAGTACCTTATCCCCTTCCCTTTTGAAGGCTGAGTCCAGTTTGAATAATAACCAGTGTACAAATGGAGGTTGCAACTGATGCTTGATGTGCCACCATACTATGCATCACTGACACCATGGCATTATCCCTGCTCTCTGTCGATTTAAAGTAGTGTTGGAAATCTTCATGCATACCTTGTAGGACTTTGACCATTTCTGACTCTGATTTGGGCCCTAACTACGTGACATCACATTTCCTGTTGTGCAGTCAATGTTTTATTTGTTTCCTGAGGTAGTCCAAAATAACTTCTGCATCTGGCACCTCTTTGTAATGTTGTCATCATTGGCAGTGTGGCCTCAGACTGTACAAGCGTGAGTAGAATGTCAGCTTGCATTTGATTTTGTGGTGCAGTGCCACTTTCTGATGAGTTACTAACATGTTGTGAGGTAAGAGAGCCTGCCATTACACTGAGAGACTACCTGCCACTTCCCTAAGATCACCACATAAACAAAACTACATTATCATCATCATTATCATCAGCATCAGCCATTTGATTCATTTACGCTTGTTTCTGATGAATCATTACAAAACAATTACAAAACATTAATAACAATGCAATAATACGCTTAAAGGAGAGAGTGGGACACATAGCAGGAAATTTGCCTTCATTTTCATTAACAAGCCTTGATGTACAAGGCTGACCTAATAATAATGAATTGTGATGTGTTTAATTACAGCTCTGTTTGTCACCATTTAATTTTAACTGTTTAAAAGGTATACATTTTAAACCAACCTTTACTCGCTGATAAATGCATATACTGCCACAGACTCTGTTTTGTGGAACAGTGTCCATGCCAGCTCTGATTATTCTAGTTGCACCATCTTCTGTATCATAGTCATACGTATGGATGGATAGAATGTATTTATCATCTGATGTTAAATTAATAAGATTTGGAGGCCTCCTTCTGTAATGGTCCTGGCCTTGCTTCTAGCATGTCCGAGCATATAATTTGCCCTTTTCTTGCACTGTGCCAGAGATCTGTTTCTGACCCCGATTACATTGATTTCAACTACTACTTGGTTCCATGCTTTGCTCCCTTGGCTTGTCTGGGTTCCCCTTTATCAAAAAGAAGTCCTCCATATGTCCTAAATGCTGCCATGAGTACATGATTTTCCTCATGGCTAAAGTAATCATATTTATGCCTGGAAACCTTATTCTTCATCTGTACTACACAGGAAAAAAGGGGGAAAAGAAAAGGACTACAGTCGCACACTTGCCACAGTACTGTCTAGATAACATCAACAGTTAAACTGTAAACCACTAGCCTGCTATTCCGGTCACCAGCATAAGTAAATAAATAAGCAGACAGAACTGCAGAAATGTTATGTAAACCTCAGAACTTGAGTTTATTAGATACTGAATGAAGGTAATTACACTAAAATCAAACTGTGTGCTATATGCCATTGCCATGCATTCATCCCACACTGACAGTAGTAAAACATCCAGTTTGTTAAATATGTGAATTTCTTTCCTCTGCAATGTACACATTCTCAATTGCGCTAACCATTTTTCACATTTATGCAGAATCAGAAGTTTTTGTAATGATCTAATGATCATTTATTACAATTTCAGTGAATAGCACCACATGTCAAACAACTGTAAGCACTTGACCATAATTACCAGTCATGCCATGGTATCATTAAATTCACACTACACTTCAAAATGTATTGCAAGTGACCTTTATAACATTATAACAATAGCTGTTAATTTGTCTCTTAATAATTAGTAATTGGTTTATAAAGTTGTTTCTTACTTTTTGAAGTCTGCAGTATCCGAACAAATTGTTCCTTATCTCTGCTATTGGTGAGTCAATATGGCGCAGCACAACCTTGAGGTGTAAGCTCAGGCCAATTTGCACATTTAGCATGCAAATTAGACTAATTTATATGCATGTCTATACATCATAGTATTACACTAATGTATTACGAAGTACATCAGTATATTCTGGATTTTCGCCAATTGCTAATGCATATCCCACAGTACATGAACATATCTGAAACAGATATGGATGTGCTGCAGACGGTTATGAACTTAGCAGCAGTCTGCAGCAATGCTAAAACTGTTCATTGACATGCATTGCTTGGCATAAACTAGCCAGTATAAGAATATACTTGCAAAATTCAAAATGGAGTCATCTGAATGTGAGTTTGAAAGCAATGTGAAGTTTAATCCCTACCGATCCAACACTGTATGTCACAGCAAACAAGTGATACATATAAAATACTAGTAATAATGTTTCAAATTACTATTGACATCTCTTTCTCTATACCCTGTATATATATATATATATATATATATATATATATATATATATATATATATATATATATATATATATATACACATATTAGAAATATATATATATATATATATATATATATATATATATATATATATATCTAAAGGGTGGGAATATGTCCCACTTCACTGCAGGACACATTCTGCTGTTACAGTAAGAGAGAAAAAAGTAATTTTATTATATGTTACTGTTACCACTTAATATAGATAAACTTAGAAATAATTCATCAATAATGGAATGTTCAGATAAGTGTTTTCCTTTAAGAAAAAACAATGTGTAACAAAGTATTTTTGGTTGCACCAAACCTGGCTTATCAATACCTGGTCTAATGAGCAGGCTAGCAATGACTAATTTGCTCAAGGTGATATCACACCCAACAGGGAGTAGTTCTAACCCTGCTTAATACAGCCCTCACCATACTTTCCACATTCTAGTTCTAGCTCTTTGAATGATGGCAGCATGTGTGAAGACACAAGGCTGTGGTCCTGGCTGCTCTCAGAGAGAGGCCTTAATCATGCTCTTTATTTATTTTATTTTTATTTTATTTTACATTTGTTGACCGGGCTAGTCTAGCTGGATACATGTCCATTTTCAGTAGAGGCCCGGGGAGAAAAGCTCCAAGGAAAAACTTATACAATTAATCTAAAGGTTGTGACAAATATTATAAAAACAGGAAGTGTTACAAAATTTTTTTTTTTTTCATATTATAGTCATAGTTATTACATATATGCAAATTTGTATGAAATCATATAAAATGGTGAGACTATGAAGGGAAGATAAGAGAGGGTATAGTTTAGAAAGAAAAGTAGTAACAGGAGAAAAGTTAGTCAGGGTTAGTACAGGAGCATAGCCAGTGTTTATTGAGATATATTTTTAGATTCCTTTTAAAAAGTAAAACAGAAGTCTGTGTGTGAATATGATCCTAAGAAAGCTGATTTGGACAGTCCTGTGGTGGTTTCAAGTCTCAGAAACATTAGGAGAATCAGTACAGGCTATGTACAAGGCACAGTGACTCAAGTATGAATGGTATTTGGTCTCACAAAGGGGTTCCTAGTGGGTGTGCATTAGGATTCAGCTCTGAGCCCACTACTGTTAATACTGGTGATGGACTCATTAGCAAACAGGTCATGGGGGAAAACTCAACAAAGTTGCTGTATGCAGCTGATGTAGCATTACAGACAGACTCCGTGGAAGCACTTCAGCAAAGGATAGGGGAAAGGAATGCAGAACTGAAGGTACATGGGATGAAACTTTGATCATCACGTGTCTACAGTGATGAGGAAATCATTCTATGTTGCGCAACTTATAAACAAAGGTATTTTTATTTATTTATTTTATTTATTTATTTTACATTTGTTGACCGGGCTAGTCTAGCTGGATATATGTCCATTTTCAGTAGAGGCCCGGGGAGAAAAGCTCCAAATCAGAGGAATTAAAACAGAGACATAAGAAGGGCACTAATTATTATAACATACAAAGATATAGTCAGAGGAAGTTTAACAGTAACATAAGAAGATTAATTGGTTGTTATTACAAACAAGAATAAAGCAATCAAACAGGTTAAACATGTTGGTTAGAAAAGTTGCAGACTAGGAAAAGGTGATCAAGCTTAGCTTCATTATGGGTAGAGGATTGGGTGGGTATAGGGCGATTGCTATTAGTCTGGATTAGAGCAGGGGCATAGCCATTGGGACTTTAGGAAATCTTTGAGGTGTTTTTTAAATTGGTGAGGAGAGGTCATATGCCTTAGGTTGTTTGGGAGGGTCTTCCTTTTGCATGACTTATATCTAAAGAAGATCCAGGCATGCATGCATCACAGTATGTGAAAGAAAACTGATACCTAGCAAAAGAAGGATGATCACCTGTCAACCCTGATAGGTACAACCCATTGCAGTCAAAAGTATGATGATTTACAGAAGCTTAGTGCTGACTAGCTGGCCTAGTGGGTTGACCAGATTACAGTGAGAAGGCCAGAGTTTTATACTAAGTAAAATTCTGTTATTAATCCATATATATATATATATATATATATATATATATATTTATATATATATATATATATATATATATATATATATATATGGGTCTACTTCTATTCGCTGACAGCCCATTTCACTGAAACCCATTTGGTCGACAGCTCATTTCATGATAAAAGTATTCAAGGCAAAAACCTGGGTTTTGCCCCCCTCCCCACTGTTGTGCGACTGTGGAGTTGTTATATATAGTTGGGGGTGTGGGGGGGGCGCAGCCCCCCACCTAGAATGTTTGTCGATGAAATGAGCTGTCGACCAAATGGGTTTCAGTGAAATGGGCTGTCAGCGAATAGAAGTAGACCCATATATATATATATATATATATATATATATATATATATATATATATGGATCTAGGACATTTCACCGAATGCACATTTCACTGAAAGTTAATTGAGTGTGCACTTTTCACCAAAAGCTCAATTCACCGAAAACACAATTCACCGAAACACATTTCACCGAAAGTGGTATATGGCCTTGTCCCCACAGTAGTGCAACCCTGGAGTTGGTATATATAGTAGGACATATTTTAAATGTGTTAAACTATATAGATGCATACTTGCAATTGCAACATATTACTCTTATCCACACATGATATGTACTTTAAATATGTGGGGGGCTCCACCCCCACACCCCCCTACTATATATACCAACTCCAGGGTCACACTACAGTGGGGACAAGGCCATATACCACATTCAGTGAAATGTGTTTTGGTGAATTGTGCTTTTGTTGATTTGTGTTCAGTGATATGAGTTTCAGTGAAATGTGCATTTGGAAAAATCCATATATATATATATATATATATACATATATATATATATATATATATATATATATATATATATATATATATATATGTAGGTAGATATATGGGTCTACTTTGACCCATCAAAAGCTCCCTTGTTTGAATTGGAAGTAAGTGAATCCACTTCAGAAAATGTGCAATCAAAGAAAAATGCATTTTAATGAATTACACTTTACTAATGCACAAAACCACACATAAAACACATTACAATCACATTTTTGCAGGGGGAACCCCCCCTGCTCCCCTGCTACTTAAATATACTAACTCTAAGATCACAGTACAGTGGGGAAAAGGGTATATTTCCTTATCCCCACTGTAGCGTGCTTCAATAAAGTATAATTTCCGAAAGTATATTTTCGCTTAAATGCACTTTTCGCTGAAGTGGGTTTGCACTTCTGTTCTTCGATAAAGTGTAATTTTGAAGAACAGAAGTAGACCCACATACATATATATATATATATATATATATATATATATATATATATATATATAGCTTACTATCACAATGCAGAATGAAGGTTTGGCGTACATGGGAATGCAGAATGTTAGTTGGCCGATTTCCATATTGCCAACCTTCAACTCTGCGAGTCTCCTGTTCAGCGAATGCCACTGTACATTTGCTCATAGTGGGTGATGTTTCATATTGAGATAGTGGGACAGTGTGGATCAGGAGATGTACCCTTTTCTGCACTGTAGTGCGATCTCGGATTTGGAATATGTAAGTGGCAGGGGGTATGGGGGGGTTGCAGTCCCCTACAGGGGGGGTGCATGGGGGCTTACCCCCCTGAAAAAACATTACTGTCAGAATTATGCAGTACTGATCTGTTCCATACGTACTGCTGCAAAGGGGACAATGGACTTCAGAAGTCAAATTCAATTTTACTTTAATTAGATTGCCGATATTCCAACCTAATTAATATTCTACATCGCACATGTAAATCACATTTTTCAATGATTTACGTTCTGATGTTCGATGTTTTCATAGTAGACCTATAAACATATACAAAAAGGGGTTAGAAATTGCACAAGTACATGTACTTTCACATTTAGATATGTCTACCTCAAAATACGTGCTTGAGGTGACATTTTAAAAGGCTTAAAAAAGGAGTAGCATGTGGGTAATTAGGCATCCATCTTTTGAAGGAAGAGAAAAACTAGCACCATGTGTTAAAAAGTTACAGTAATAAAATAGAAATGTCAGTAAAGAGTATGAAAATAATAATCTGTATAGGTAACTCTGTAAATCTATTAGTAATGTTCAAATATCAGTAATGTTGACAGCATATAATATAGTTATGAAATAAAAGACAGTTACAGATATAAAGAATTGTTTCCATTGCAGGCAAAAAGTCATATAAGATAAATATTATGTGAAGACAGTTTTTGTGAGAGATACCCAAGTATAAGTAAAAAGAATTGCTTAAGGATTTCTAGCTGCACGTACAACATGGCTGAAATGACACTCACCACATCCTAGTTAGAATGCCAGTTGGGGGAGGGGAATGGGGCTTATTTTGCTGAAAGAATGAGCAGCACATTTGTTTTCAGAGATCGTGCTGTTTAACTTCACTATTACTATTCTTCAGACAATGTTCTGCAGAAAAGGAGAGTCACACCCTTGAATTTGCAGTTCAGCTGTTCAACAAACTGTTACATGCATTTTTTAAAACAAAAACCATGACTCATTTCATATTTCTGTGCTATCCTACACAACTCAATAGAATATCTTAGTACTGCATTGTAATAATACGGATATAAATATATATTTATATATATATATATATATATATATATATATGTATATGCATACATACATACATACAACAGTTAAAACTGGAAAAAAAGAAATATAAGAAATACCTACAGAGAATATAAGATGTGTATACATGGAATATATTCACATCTGCAGTGGTGCAGCGGTAGCGTTGTTACCTCACAGCAAGAGGTTCTCCCGTTCGATTCTCAGCTGGAGTGCGGGGAGTGCCTTCTGTGTGGAGTCTGCATTTCCTCCCCACGGTTGGGTGGGCGTTCAAAAGACATGCATAAATTGGCGTGCCTTCGTTGAAGGTTGAATGTCGAGCTGGCACCTCAGCGTTCGTGAAAATCAACTGTCAATCATTAGCTGACCGGAGTTCCGCTGTGGTGATCCCTAACCGGGAAAAGCCAAAAGACAACAACATACATGGAATATATTCAGATAAACATAAACATGCTTATCCTTCTCTTTGTTTTACGTATACATGAGGAAGAGCTACAGTATGATAGCCAGCAACAGAAGAGACAAATGTAATATCTAATTGAGCCTTCTGACATGTATGAAAGATGTTCCAAAGGGTATGTATAAAAGATGTTCAAAAGGTGTTTATTACATAACTGCTCATAGCAAAAATGATTATACAGAATTCAGGGTAGCATAAATAGGAATAAAGCAATGCTTTTAAAATTGGTTTCGGTAGTACTCCTGCAAACAATGTTGTTATACCTATGCAACTGAAAGAAATGCAAATGAAGACAGAAACAAATCAAGAGAAATCAGTTATATGTTGATTTATAACCATAAATAACTGCAGTACTTAATGATTTTTTTTTTTTTGTCTGTTGTCTGTATACTGTGAAATCTGTATAAAAAGTACACAATTGAAAGACACAACCCTTTGGAAAAACAAAAGATCTTGCCATTTAAACTCCTCACAAATATGATTAAGCATTTGCAAACATTCTTCCCAGTTACATAAGCACTTCTCCAATCATTACCTCCAATTGCAAACATGAGCACTTCCCATGCAAATATGTACTTCAATAAAGATATTTTCTGAAGTGTTTCATTGTGTTGCTATCTTGCATTAAAACAGCATTGTCTGGATTTATTGTGTTTTTTTCTGTTTTGTCTCTCTCCACCCTTTATTCTTTTATATATGTTCAAATCTTTTAGAAGCAGACCATGAACCTCCCAGGCTAGGGAGAGATCACCCTTTGCCTGTCCAGGGATATCCTCCCTGGGTCAGAGTGGAGGAGCCAGTCCTGCAGGCATTCTAACACATGGCAGCCTGGCAAGCCTCACAGAAAAGGAGTTTTGGAGTTTAGTTGAGTACATACTGGTAGAGGAGAATTCAGCCACTCAAATCCTTTTGTCAGTCTGTAGAAGACATGCTCGACCAGTTTGTCCTGGCCACTGCACTAATACAGGCCCCTACCTCCTCAACATCGAGGTCCTCCACTGCAACACCTTCTGCCAATGGATGTGTTTGAGGCTTTTTGGAACTTGGTATACAGTTGCTACTTCCTCAGCCTTTCTTCCCTTACCTGTTCTTCATCACTCTATTCCATATGTCCCACCCATACTAACTTCTTACAAAAAAAAAAAATAAAAAAAATGAGGGTTGTCTATTCCCAGACAAAAATATAGTGTGCATCCTCTCCCACCTCCTCCATCTCAAACTTTCTTGATGTTTCCTTTGTGTGTTCTCTTCTTTGTTTTGTCTCCCCCTTTTTTAATCTATCCTGTTACCCACTTTCTATTCTTTAATAAATCCATCAGGGTATCCACAAAAGGATACCCCTATATGAAAAAGTTATAACCCCTTTACAAAATTGTACAAAAAGATGACCTTTGTACAATTTACATGTTTATGAAAAGTGGGTGTGACTATAGAAATTGCTTCACTTTACCATATTTAATGCAACTGCATTTTGTGAACCTTCTTTGTATATCTGTACAGCGCTACTGTCCACACATGACTGCTATGCACCTGCAAAGACCTGGACTATGAATACTGGCTTAAGTTACATGATCAAGAGGTCATTTGACTAGAAATATTATATATATATGGATGGTTTTCAATGTTATTGCCATTTTCAAGAAGTCTTAGTAATGTGTTGAGGGCAAAAGTGCAAAACAATATTGCATTGAAGGTATGTGTGTGCTTCTTGCCAGTTGACATTTTTATTTTAATTTCTTAATTGACATTGTTTGCAGTGTGGACTTTCTTTATGAAAAAAAGGAATTGTTTCCATAGTGGCTATATAATTTGATGTTTGAAAGATGCACATCTTATCTATTTATTGATATTAGGAGAATGAGGTTACAAGGAAGGTGTTTTTTCCATCTTCTTTAGAAAACGAATTGTTATAAATAGTGTTTTCAATAATGTGGTCATTTAGATTAAGCTATATATGAAGGTGTTTTATATAATGAATATAAAGAAGGTGATTTAGAATTAAAAAAAAAATGTGTTTATAATGGGAATTAAAAATTCAGATACATGATAAAGAAAGAATGAGTGCAGATGTAATGAATGTAAGATATGAAGAAGTATTGAACCTGACAGAAAAAGAAGAGGAAGAAATGTTATAGAATCATAAAATCATTGACTACTCAAAGCAGCTGTGCTACATGGCCATTTACACCTTAGCAGTACCCACCCTTAGGCCTTACTTCCTTGTCAAATGAGCAGTATGCTAATTATAACAGGGTGACTCTATGAATATCCATCTGACTAATTCCTTCATAAAAAAAGATAATGTGTCACATTGCTTGATTTGAAGAACATGTTTATTCCAGAGAATATGGAGTCATTTTGTGATAAACATGTCTCTCCATAATGATTTGTTTATTTGCAGAAACAGGCAAGGATCTGTGGTTTTATTGTTGGAAGGACTGTTAGATTTGATGAGAAATAGGAGTTTTTGAAAAGACAGATCCCTAATGGTCTGAAAGCCAAGATACAAATTTCCCCTAAGGAGTCTGTAGGACACTAAATACAGGGAAAAAGCTTTCAACATATCTTGATTTTTCATGTCCTTCAATCCCATGACCTTTATTTTCAGGAACATTGGGTAACTTTATAAGCTTGGTATGTTTACTAATGTATATCCCAAAGGGGCATGGCATTCTATAAAGGGTGTCATCAATTCAGAATATAGATGGTCAGTGCTTCCTTGGTCCTAGAGAAAATACCCTTCTTTTTCAGTTTTGCTTTACAGTAAGATTTTCTGGTGTCTGTCACAACATAATAGTCAATGGAGAGGGCGTTATCTGCACATGTTCCCAGGTCTCTCATAATATCTTAATTTTGGAGTAGGGTGTTCTCTGTAGTATAAGGTGGGTTGGGGGGGGGTTGTTTGCCTAATTGAATAGTATTTAATTTTTTTTAGCATTTAGTTTTAGCCCATAGTACCTTGTATATCAATGTGTAAACTCACTTAATAGCTTTAGGATGGGCGCAGTAGTGCAGCGGTTAACATTGCCACCTCACAGCAAGAGGTTTTCTGGTTGGATTCTCAGTTGGTGTGCCTTCTGTGTGGAGTCTGCATGCCCTCCCTGCAGTGGTATGGGTTTCTTCCCACATTCCAAAGACATGCTGCAGATGAATTGGACACTGCAAATTGGACACAGGTGTGAGTGTGTGTATGTGTGTGCCTTCAGTGAAAGGTTGGGTGCTGGGCTGGCAACATGGCACTGGATAACTCCACTGCCAATTGTTCTGCAGACCATTGTTCTGCTGTGATGACCCCTAATGGGAAAAGCCAAAATAAGAAAAAGCCTAATGGGGAAAGCCAGCAGAAAAAAACTCACTTAATAGCTTCTGCATATCAGAATAGGATTCAAGAATTACACCCTGTTTACAGCTGGTGGTAAATCTGGGTAACCGGTGTCCTTGATTTTTGATTTAGAGATCAGAGATTTATATATCAAATAGCAAACGTCTAAGCACATAACCGTGTAGTACGCCCTCTGCTGGTTGTGGCTATCAACCTCACAAGTTGGATTTTTTTTCCCTCAGCCGTATAGCTATCCATATAAGTATATAGGGATGAATTTGGAGTGCCTTTAGCTTGCTGATAATGTTGATATGTGGTACAGTATCAAATGTTTTGGTGAGGTCAAAAAATTCTATATGGGCAGCATGAGGCTCTCCACAGCTTAAATTACCCTCTCAAATAAATTTTCCAGATTCATTAAATAGGATTTACCCTTAACAAAGTTAAACTGCTGGGTTCCACGACTAATAATGTTTTTTAAACCATAGTTATCAAGTTTATGACCCATTCCATGGCCATGCAGATGAGGCTCATCAGCTTGACGGGTCTGTAATTCCTGGTATCTCAGGTTGGGCTGCACTTGTAAAGGGGCGTCACAACTGCTGTACACCAGACCTCTAGAACAAAGACAGTGGACACGCTAGGTTTGAATAGTTGTAGAAGAGGGTCCTCCATGGCATGTTTAGTGCTGTTCAGCAAGCATCCTTGTACATTATCGTGTCCCATTGAGGTTGTATATTTTTGTACTTTGGAAAGTACTTTTAATAAGTGTTCTTTGATAATGATAGGGGGTTTTAAGTCCTTAGGTGTATATGGGCTTACAATAGAAGTTGGGGTGAAGTTAGTACGTAATTTCTTTGCCAGTATATTTACAATATTCACTGGATAAGAGTAGGCAGTATTATTTTGGATAAGTTCAGAGCAATGTTGGATGTTATTTTATATATTCCTAATATAGATAAAGAAACATTAGTAATTATCCTTAGGTTTCAATGCTACCCTAAATTCATGGGAAACTTCAGTTTTACAGATTATGTTTTTCAGTACCTTAGGTAACCTTTTAATGTTAACCTTTGTTTATGGGTTTATAGTTTTCCTATATATTCAAATGCATTTTTTCTTTTTTTATTAACTGCTTATTTAAGCGCATGGACCCAAAGGTTGGCTTGCTCTTTCCTTTTAATTTTTGCTTATTATTTTCTATTATATTCTATTTTTGGTAGAATTTACTTGCATAATTAGTAGCCATGTCTACATGGAGGATACAGCTGCTCTTTGACTCAGAGAGTTCTTCTCTAAGTGATTTTGAACAAGGTTACTAAGTTGTGGTCAGACCTTACTGGGGAAGGGTATAAATGTGGGATAGTTCATATAGCTGCTACATTTGTAAGGATCTTATCAATAGAATGCTGACCTATAGTTTGCTGCTTGACTATTAGATCCAGTGGAGTTTTTGTTTATGAAATCAAGGAATTTTTGAGCATAGCCCACTTTTGAGGTTAAGGCTCCCATTTTACTGACAGGTAGCTAAAGTCTCTTAGGATGATGGAGTTTCTGTGTATATGACATTCATCCAATGTATTCAAGAACTGGACATGGCTTTAGAGGTCATCAAAGTGGTCCTGTAACATACTATGATCTGACAGTTGGTTTTATTTATGATAAGCTGAATCTCAATAAGATCAGTCCTTGGATCCTGAGGTAATGAGATCTTTAATAAATAATGATACTGTTCTATACTTTCACTGGGTCAAAAGGCATGGTATGTTCAACATTTTGGTATAGATGGGCTAATTTCTGAACCCTTAATCCAGGTTTCAGTAATACATTCCCACATGAATGTATATATGAGGGCTTCAAGGTAAGGCAGCTTGTTATTTATACTTCTAGCACTGAGCAACATCATACTGATATTATTCAGTGCTTTGTAATGTGTTTTAGGTTTGAAACTGCTTTGGCTGAACTCTGCCTAAAAATACTTCATGGGGGCAGCAAAGGCTTTATCCAGTTTTTGGAAGCATTGGAAAGAGAGAGATGCAAGAAATCCTTGGCAAATTAATGGGATCTGTGCAACAGTTCATTTATTTAACATTTGTTTACTGAGAAAGTCCAACTTGGACGTATGTCTTTGAAATGTAGGATAAAACCAGAGCACCCAGAGGAAACCCACAAAAATGCAAGGAAGACATGCAGTCTCCACACAGAAGGCACTCCATCTGAGAATCGAACCAGAGAACTTCTGGCTGTGAGGTACCAATGCTATTGCTGTGCCACTGTGCTGTCCCATGCCGGGTCCCTATGAGTTGATCGACAACTCAAAACATCGACAGTGACTTCACCGACAAGTGAAATCACCGACATCGCAAAACACGGACGTTTACCAGGTAATGGATGCAAAGTCGCTACTCATGCCTACCATGGTTGCATGACACTGCCACACTTACTAAACCATGGTAGGCATGAGTAGCGACTTTGCATCCGTTACCTGGTAAACGTCCGTGTTTTGCGATGTCGGTGATTTCACTTGTCGGTGAAGTCACTGTCGATGTTTTGAGTTGTCGATCAACTCATAGGGACCCCCCATGCCATGCTCTCATGTACTGGATCTTCCTTGGATAACACCAGTTACTGAACTAATTGTTGAAATTAATCATCTTGAAAATGAGGAATGAGACGTATTACAATATGAAGTACGATGAGAGATAACAGTAATGGAAAGATTTTATAATATATACACATTCGATGAATTTTCTGATGTAGGAAAAAGAAAGCAAAGCTTGGAAGGGCAGTGAGAAGGTCAAAATGTTTTATGGAGACTGAATTTAAAGAAATTACCAGTGAAATGATTAATTAAATGAAATAGTATGATGAAAGGTAATGTAATGTTTTGTTTTAAAGGCATAACTTCTTATGTGTGCAGGCCTCCTACATGGTGTACCTTCAGTATTTGCTTTGCTGCCTGTCTACTCAATTGTCTAATCCACATGCAATTATAGAGGTAGTTCAGCCTACACCAGACCATATAATCATATTATTGATATATATATATATATATATATATATATATATATATATATATGTAGGTTTACTATCAATTGTGCGAATGACAAGCTGTCAGCACGTATGCTGCTAAAAATTAGATTGTCGTTTGCACAATGTCAAGTGTACGGTGTAGTCGAACACACTTATCCACATGCAGTAGTGCAAAAATGTGATGTCATATAGGAGTTCGATTTACATCAGCTCCTATACGGATATTATGTGATGTTGGCGACAATGTCGACTCAACTGTGTTGATCATTTGGTTTGACATTGTGTAGCAGTCGAGATTCCAGGTTCATTTGTTTACTTTGGTATTGCGAACAGATATTAACTATATATATATATATATATATATATATATATATATATATATATATATATACATCCCAAAATTATAAAGTTGAACCTTTAAAATCGTGAAAGTGCATAATTGCGAATCCGAATATCTCAAATTCGCGGTCATGGCTTTACAGTACTTTACATGCGGTGTTGTGAGTGGATGGTGTCTGGTGTTGTTTGTGGATTTAGGTGTAATTTAAGGTAAGTGGGTGTTCTGTAAGGGTTTTGTGTGGGAGTTTGGGTGTGTGTGAATGTGTTTGTCAGTTGTACATGTGGGTTAGGGTAGGCAGGTGAAAGTATGGGTGTATAAGTGTTGGATGTGTTGGTGTTTATATATGTGTGATGTTTGTGTGTGTGCAAGGGACTGTAGAATATGCGGGTGTGAGTTTCCTTTCTGTGTGTGAGGTATTAACTGGAAATTTTCTACATTTGTTAAGCATCTGTTTGGGTTTGTTTATTCTGATTTTTGCTTCCCACCCTCCCTCCCTATTGGTATCCTGTTCATATACTTGGTGGCTTTGCAGTTGCCCACCCCTACTGTAAATTTGATCTGGGACACTTCTCCCAGTCTAGTATCATTAGCTCATTCTACCTAACACAGGGAGAACATTTGAGAATGCTAACCCATTTAGTTTCATAACCTTGAATTATCTTCTGCTCCTCCTTTCTCCCTTTCCACTTTACAAAAAAATGTCTAAGCTTATTTCCTCCCTTTCCTGTAAGTAGTCTAGTCCGGATACATATTTGCTGTATCCAGGACTGTTTGTAAGTTTTTGAGCCCTGAAGCCTTTCTCTGTTAAAGGGAAGCCTTCGATCTTATCAGTGGGTGTAGTAAGCACTAGTTAGCTTATCTAAAAAAAAAAAAAAAAAACACTTTATGCATTGCCGCTTAGCTAGGGTTAAACTATTCCCGGTGCCATAACATCTGTTCTTCGAATTTTCACTTAGAACTAGCCAGTTTTTTAGTTTTAGCAATCAAATTTGTTTCTTTGAGCTTAGCACTTGTTCAGAACTTGCTGTAAGCAATAAATAAGCTGCAAATTACTAAAGCACTAAACTTTCCTCACTTGTCTAGAGGAAAACAGTTTTAAGTACTTAAAAAATAAGCAGCTATTCAGGCATGTCTAAGGGTCAGCTCCCGGTGTTTTCTCCGGTCTACATGATGAATTTGGGCATCTTGGGGCAATGCAGTAATGGCCTGATGTACACAGACAGCCCTCTCCTCCTTCCACCCAACACTACAGCCTTTGAGAGATGCACTTATATAGCCAAACTGGAAGCAAAGCTCTCTTCACCCAAGACTGGACTAGACAGTCAAGAGGAGAAGGTAAACACTTACACCACACCACACTCATCACAAAGTCCCTCAAAGCCTACACCAGCAAAACACACACATAGAAAAATAAAACACACTACTACATTTGTGGAGGCTCTCTACAAAAATCTGCTCAAGCAACAGGAACCTCCAAAGCAGAAACGCAAGCAACCTCCACCCCCCAACACAATCCAAATGACCCATAGCCCACAAACTCAGTGTGACACTCAACCACAGCCCATAAGGCATAACAATGTACCCAGCACTCTAGTCATAGGTGACTCTATAGTCAGGCACACTGATGTTCCACTCACCAGGCTAAACAAGGAGAAAGTTACTGTCAGCTGACTGTCGGATGCCAGGATCCCACACATAATGCACGCACTCAGGTCACTCCATAACAAGTACAAATATGACTCTGTCATTGTCCATGTTGGTGTGAATGACCTGAGATGTACCTCCCTGGATTACATGAAAAGAGACATGGAGGAGCTGTCCAATCTTGTAGGCAAGGGAGGTATGACCCTAGCCCTGAGTAGCATCCTGCCATCACACAGAATGACAGCACAGTACAAGGACAAAATGATTGACTTCAACAATTGGCTAAGCTTCTGATGTCATTCTAAGGGGACCCAGTATCTGTCTGCCTGGGAAGACATGATCGAAAGACCACGATACTTTGCCAGAGATGGCGAGCACCTGTCACCATTGGGATTCTGGATACTGGCCAAGGCTCTTGTCACCCCTATAGTGCCTTTTTTAGGCAAGGTTCAAATGAAAAATTCACCCCTGTAACAGGTACAAGCAAGCAAAATCTGAGGGTAATGCTACTCAATGCTAGAAGTCTAGATCTCAAAATGCACTCACTCAAAGTACTCCTTAAAATGGAAAACATCGACATCTGTGCAGTGACAGAGACCTGGTTCAAGGCTCCAGAAAGCACCCCTGCATTACCAGGCTATAATTCATACCACACCTTTCACCTAAACTGGACAAAACACTAAAGGCAGAGGTGTGCCCATATTCACTAAGGATATCCACACCTCCAGGCTAGTTCCTCAGCATAATGCATCCGAGATTATCCAAGTGCAACTAAATCTGGGCAAGACTGTGATCCAAATCATAGCTTGCTACAGATCCCCCACCATACCCCAGGATTCCCACTCTTCATTTCTTGATACACTGGAAAATATTAGGGAACAACCTAACACCCTAATAATTGCCAATTTCATCTATCCCACCAATAACTGGGAAAACTACTCATGTACCAACTATTTTGCTCAACATTTTCTGGAATTCATAAATTCCAACATCTTGGATCAACTTATCCACACTCCCACCAGGAGCAGCAATATCCTAGACCTGGTTATTACCAACATGGGCAACCAGTGTTCCACACCAGAGGTCAGTTCCTCGTTGCTCATATCCGACCACAAGCTAATCACCCTAGACATCCACATCCCGCCCCCAGCCCCCATTAGAGAAACCACCGTAAAAAAATTCTCTAAAGCCAACTTCACACTTTTTAAGACAGAAGTGGCAAACCACACAACACCCATGCAGACAGACAATAGAGGTACGACTGTTGAACCATACACAAATGCACTTTATAAGCACTTACACGAGGGCATGGCTTGTGCAATCCCTAACAGAACCAAGATGTTATCCTCCAAAAAAGGAAGCCAATCTGGTGGTCCCCTGCCATAAACAAACTCTACAACAGAAGAAAAAACTGTTGCAAAAAAGAGTAAAATCCCATGAATGGAAGAACTCCCTGGTCAGCCTCAGTAAGAAGCTGAGATCCCTCATAAAATTTTCCAAAGCTAGTTATGAAAACAAAATTGCCACTGATTCTAAAGATAACCACAAAGCATTCTATAGCTTTGTCAAGAATCCTAATGGCAACACTCAGATCTGCTCTGAGTTACAGCACAATGGCACTAAATATACAGAACCAGCTGATACTGCCAACATCCTGGTAGATAGGTTCAGTGCTAACTTTACCCCCCTCTCACCCCCTAAAGGGCCCATCTCTATACCGGAAGAATGCTAAGTTCCTGCAATCATGGCTGCATAGGTTAAAACCACACTCTCCAAAGCCAAGAACACAGAATCCAGGGGACCTGACAACATCCCAGGCTGCATTCTACATGAACTACAGAATGAACTGGCACCGCACCTAAGTACCATGTTCAGTCATAGCCTCACCTCAGGCTTTGTGCCCACTGAATGACACACAGTGACAGTTACCCCACTCCACAAAGGGGAAGCCGCCACAGACCCCAGGAACTACCTCCCCATTAGCCTGATGAGTCTGGTCTGCAAGGCTATGGAATGTATCATCATGGAACTTATAAACAATGATATTGGTAATCTCCAAACTCTGGACCCCACCCAGTTCCGGTTTGTAAAATGCAGATCATGTCTCCTAAACCTGATAGACTTCTTTGAAGCCATCACCAAAGCTGTAGATCAGGGTAAGGTGGTTCACACAGCCTATCTAGATCTCGCCAAGTCTTTTGACACCTTACCCCACTCTGGAATTATTAATAAACTCACTAAACTAGGTATAAATCCCTATGTCACAAGATGGGTTGCCAACTGGCTCGCTGACATGGCCCACACTGAGAAAGTAGCAGACTCCAAATCCAACTTCAGACCAGTGACAAGTGGAGTACCACAGGGTTCAGTCCTGGATTCTCTCCTGTTTGGTATCTACTTCTCTGAAGTACAGGCTAACACAGAAGGTCTTTAGCTAACAAAGTTCACAGATGACTGCAAACTAGGAGCCATAATCGAAACTCCTAATGATATGGACATCCTACAAAAGGGCCTCACTGAGAAAGATGCCTACTGTCAAAGCCATGACCTCAAGCTCAATGCCAAAAAGTGCATTGTCATCCTTTTTGGTATAACTCTGTACCAATGAACTACCTCATAGGTGGTAGTCTACTTAACACTGAAAGTGTGATAAGAGACCTTGAGACACAGGTGGACAGTAGTCTCTCCTTTGATAATCACATCGCCACAGTACTCAGGAAATCCTTCTATGTGGCACACCTCATCACAAAAGGTTTCTCATCCCGGAAAAAAGAGGTCATTGTTCCCCTCTACTCGTTCCTCATTAGACCCATTATAGAATACAGTGCCCCTTTTGGTATGTACCTCACAAGACATCTACAACAACTGGGAAGGCCACAGAAATACCTCAAAAAGAGGATTACTGGCCTCAAACAGATGCCCTACACAGACCATCTAAAAAACTCCAGCTTTACTCCGTCACATATCACCTACTCAGAGGCGATCTCTGCCTAACATACAAAGCTATGTCAAACCCAAAGCTGGTGGACATGCTCCACTTAAAGAAATCCCAATCCCTCTGAGCTACACGCTCTAGGGACCTAAACCTTGCCACCACAATAAACAGAACATGCTGGAGGGATAGATTCCTGTCCCAGAGACTTCCCATACTCTGGAACAAACTACCTATCTATATCAAACAAAACTCCTCATTAGCACTCTTAATGAAAAATCTTGATGATTGGATGAGAGATAGGAAATTCACCCTGGGGATCATGTCTGTGGCTCTGCTTCACAAGAGAACAAGAAAATTATTTTCTTGGGTGGCGAAAGCCAGGGTACCTTTTTGGCTAGGCTTATATAGGGCCTAGGGCCAATAGCCTAGTACCTACCTATAAACCTATGAACCTGTGAACCTATTTTCTTTTTCCTTCAAACAGCTATTTTATCACTATCATTAATAGCTTTCTTGCCAATCTTCATTCAGTCCAACTCATGTAAAACTCTTGTCTCAATTGTGGTAGTTTCTTTTCTCCCCCTTACATTAGTCCATATGCTTTTCATCCCATTGTACTTACATTCTAACTTATCTTCTAAATTGAACTCCTCTTGTATTACCCTCCAAGTTTTCATTCTTTTCCCTATCATTATTTGTGGCCAGAACTTTACTTTAGTTTGTTTTCTTCACTACCTTCATAGGTTGTTCTCTTTTTTCATATATTTCTCTATAACTCTTATTATTGCTTGTCTTTCTTTCCATGTCTTTCCCATCATTTTTCCAGTTTGTCCTAAACACCATATGTGTTTCTTTTGCCCATGCTAAATTTAAATTTCTTTCTCTACCTTCAATACTTTCATTAATATGGTCCTCTTATCTCTAGGTCTGTTCTTTGATCCATATCATCTTTTTCCAGTCCTCCTGATGGTCCATATCTACCATCCCCAATATATTTATAAATGTGTAAGTCTGTAGGTTCATTTGGAGATATGGTACTCCTCATCCTCCTTTTTCTTTTAACTTTATTATCGTTTCATAAGCCAGTTGTGACCTTTTTCCCTATCAATGCAGAACTTGTACTCTTTGGTCCATGTATAGTTTTAATATTATCCATGATGCAAATGTATTTTTGTCTTTTTCTATTATTTCTGACAGTTTCTTCTGGTCCTTCTCATGTTGTGTTATATGGTCCTTCTCATATTATGTCATTATAGGAATATCTTCTGCATACATTGTGATCATTTCTCTATCCCTTTCCAGTCATATCAGTCAATGTATGATTTTCTAATTGTTTCCATTAGGGGCTCAATATACAGTGCAAATAAAAGGGGTGGGGACATCGGGTATCCCTGTCATATCCTTCTGTAAGTATTCACTTTGTTCAAGAGTCTTGCCCTTATCTTGACTGTTGTTGATTCTCCTGCATACATTATTACTATTAGCCTTATCCACTATTCATGGAATTCCCATTTTTATATATCTCATTCATGTATCTCCATCCCACCCTATGAAGTGCCTTATCAACATCCAGTGAAAACGATACCTGTTGTTTCTCTTATTGTTGTGCATCCTGTTTTATTAGCGATATTTTAACTAGGTTGTCTGTCATCCTAGGTCCCCTTCAGAAATCCTGTTTGATCCATGTTTATAATTTATTAGTAGCTTTGTATCTCTGTTTGCTTGAATTTGCATATGTCATTCATAGTCATGGTTTAAGATTTTGATGGGTCTGGAGGACAACACAACTGGGAGATCTTTCACTTCTTTATAAATCAAAGTAATTATCACCACTTTCCATGTTTCCAGTGTCCCCCTTCCATTATGGTGTTAAACATCTCCACCCATTTTTCTATTATCTTCCTTTTCCCATATCTCATAACTCAATCAAGTGCCCATCACTTCCTGATGTATTTCCTTTGGTCCTCCTTCCCCATACCCTCTCTATCTTTTTCCTTCCTTTGTACTAGAGTGTCAGCTTCCTCTTCCTGAATTTCTTCCATATCCAGGAATGACCAATTATCCCCCTCTTCCTCTTTTTTGTGGTCCTTACCACCACAATTTCTGTATAACTTAGTAATATTCTTTAAATCTTTACATGATTCTAGCCAGCTTCATTTCCATTGCTTCTTCTCTATTTTCCTTTATTTTAAAAATCCCTCTTTCTACTTCCTTCTGCCTCAATTTCATGGCCAGTAGTCTAATAGCCCTTGGGTTGACATTGAAATCTATATGGCTATTCTCTTGTTGCAGGTCCTTTGGTTTTCCCATTTCTGTATAATTTGTTAAATCTCTCTCTATCTTTCGTTATTGCCCTGAGTTCTACTCATTTCTCTTTTTTGTATGTCTGTCAGTTGTTCTATCAAAGTATCACTGTTACTTCTTATCCATTTTTTTCTTTTTCCTTAATTTTAATTTATATTCCCTTTATAGTCTATCCTTTATTCCATCCCATACTCTGTCTATGTCCTCAATACCATAACGTATTTAATTTTATACTAATTGCAGCAGATATTCCCTGCCTGCTTTATTTTCCAAATAGTATACTGGCAGATTGCAGGGTTTACTAGTGTTTCTTCCCCTTCTCTCCTTATTTGTACCTCCATTTTTGCATAGTCTGACAATGTGAGTGGTTTAATTATTGTTGGCTCCCCTAAATGTATATTCTCCATAGTGATATATGTCCCATCTAGTCTAGCCTAGCTATTATACCTATGAGATTAAAAAATGTAAATAATTCCCCTTTCTGTATTGCCTTCCTAGCTTCTAGGTGTTTGTCATTCCTATGGATTTTAAATATTCTCTCAGGAATCTTCCTTTCTTCTTCAGTAACCAATTGCTTCTTGGACCTCCCTGCCTCATCTCTTGCTGTAGTTATATTACAGTTGCCTAAATGCACTGACATCCCTTCTTGAAATGTAGCTGCCACTGCTAATAACCTTTTCAATGTTTTTTTATTCCCATCCCCAGTGATAAATATAGAGCTCCTACTGTGTTCTTCACCCTTTCTATCACTCCATTTATTCACACCATTCTATTCTCCCTGTTTCCTAATTTCTCTACTATCTCCAATGGCTATGGATTGTTTTTTTTCTTTCTCCTATCCCATTCAGATTCCTGGATTTGATGTCTCAGATATTATTCTAACCATAACCACGATACTCTATCTTCCTCCTTACCCTCTTTCATTTTAGCTTTTCTTCTCTTCATTCCCTTCCTTCCCTGTCTTGAAAGTTGTCTTCTGTATTGTCTTGCTATCACTTTTTGATTTTGCGATGGCTTCTTCCCTGTTTGTATGTGGATATCACCCCTTCCCCACCCAGCAACTATAAATATCTATATCTATATATAGATATAGAGAGATATTTTTTACCTAATCAGCCCCCGGTTTTTGAGTGTCTGTCCTTGATTGGTATAGAGCATGCTTTAACCCCTTTGTCTATCATAACCATGGCAGGATGTTCACTTGATTTGGAGTCTGTCTGCTCTCTCCACTACTCTTTTTTCTGTAACTCTCTTTCATGTCTTTCATTTTTCCTCATCTATTTACTCATCTATCATCTATGTTCTGCAGCCATCAATATACTTTCCTCTTCTTCTTCTTCTGGTTAAATTCCTTGCATCCCTTATCTCTAACTTCCATCAGTAAAATGTTTAGTACTATCAGCCTACTTGTCACTATTCTGTTTTCTTTTCTATCTGTCTCATATTTTAACAAGTTTACATTCCTCATTTTCACCTCTCAACAACTCTCTCTTCATATTCTCCTCGTAGGTTTTAATGTTTCCCCTTGGCTGTCTATTACTTTTTTTATCTGATCAGTTCACTGTGTTTAACTATTTATGTAAAGGGAAAAAACAGTGGGGAATACATGCATTAAGAATTGTTATAATTTGTCTGACTACATTTCAATGTGCTTACTTTGAAGGTCTTAATAGCTACTTGAATTTATTGTTTCAGTTAATCTTTCATGCCATGACTTTTGAGTTTCCACCCATGGATTTTGTGATGCCCACTGTCTTTCATGTCCAAAACAATGTCCATTGCTTGATCCACTTTTCTGTTTTACCAGTTTGTTGTATCTCAGTTTTCCCCCTGAAGCTGAAGTTGATGAATAGTACCCTCATATAGATGTTTTTATTCTCAAGGTATTCCAGCAATAGACGGAATGCTAGAGAGATGGCATTTGTCATAGAGCGGTTCTGCAGAAGGTCAAGATCAGCAGGCAGCTCAGATGGTATGGCATCCCTGACCAGCCTTTCAAAGGATTTCATCACTGTGGAGGTGAGATCTAAATGGGGGTAGTTATTTAGGCAAGATGATGGAGACTTCTTTGGTAATGCAATGATTGTTGTGTCCTTGAAGTATTTTGGAACTATTTGCTAACTAACTCAGTGAGTTATTGAAGATATCCATGCGGGCATTTAATAGTTGAACTGCACAGTCCCTGTGCACTCAACCTAGGATGTTGTCAGGTCCAACTGCTTTTCTTGGGTTAACTCTGTGCAGTGTCCTCTGGACATCAGCTGGGTTAAGGGTGAGTATCTTCTCAATATGGCTGATGGGCAGTTTCTTTGCTGTTATTCTGTTCTTCAAATCTGCTGAAGTATACATTCAGCTTATTTAGGAATTCCTTGTTTTTCTCACATTATAAAGATAGGGGTCTGTTGTCATTTATGGACTAAATACCCTGCCAAAGGAACCCGGGGCCTTTTTAGTCAGAGAAGTAGCTCTGGATCTTTCTGCCATAGGCACGTTTTGCTTCCCTCATACCCTTGTTCAGATTTGCTTTGGCTGTTCTGAGGGCTTCCCTGTCTCCAGACGTGAAGGTTGTGTTCCTTGCTTCTAGTAGCGTTACACCTCTCTCGTCAACCAGGGTTTGTGGTTGGCTCATGTGATGATGGTTTTGGTGACTGTCACATCATCCACACATTTTAAGATCATACTCAAAATGTCAAAATACTCAAAAAAGATCATACTCTCTTCCATTTTTATCATCTTGCCAGGCTTTTATTGTTCTATACAAATCCTCTCTCAGTGCAAAGAAATGAAACCTTACAATTTCTGTTTTGGCCTTTCTAGCCCCTTCCAAGAACAGCAGCCATGTTGTCCTATGGGTGCTGTTCATCACGATCTGATCCTTAGTGATAAAACTCCATTTTCCTAATAGCTCTCTAATTTCAACTTCATGATCTAATCTTCATTTTGTTTCTGAGATTCCTGATATTTCCATGTTTTTAAGCATTGCTCTGTCTTCTGCATCTATTTCCTTTACCTCCAAATAATCTAATTGAGTTGTTGCTGCTTGTATGTGCACTTTTAGTTCTTAATTCTCTGCCATCATTTTAAGCAACACACCTGCATGCTTATTCAGGCATCTGCCATGTAGTCTATTCTGTTTTCTTGTTTTGTAAGGTTTTCTAGCAGTGAATGCTTCATTTCCAGCAGGTCGTGCCATACTGCTTCCAATATGACCGGCTTCCAACCTCATTTTTCTCTTTCTGCCTTCAGTGTTTTTTGATGCTTTTCTCCTTTCCTTGCTGACCTTTTCTTCCTACTTCTTTTTGTTCACCTTCAACTTGTAGGGAATTTTCTTACATTTTTACAGCCCTTTTCTAGGTGGCACTTCACCAATTAGGCCCCCGATTATGTAATACCAATGGAGCTTCATGGTCAACTTGCTTCTAAGTGCAGCACCATACTGGAAGTCCAGGAAATGTAATATCTGTCAAGAGGAGGAGACAATGAGGGAAGGCATTTTTGGAGAATGTCTTAGGACAAAGGAATTTTGGGAATAAAAAGAAAACATGGAGTAATGGTAATACACAAACAGTAACAATGTTTTATTTTTTGTATGAGAAATACACTGTAGAAGAATGTAATCAGAGATGAAAACTTGGTAGGAGATTCTTTGCTTGTGTATAGTTGTAGAAGCAAGATACATTGAATTGTTACACCGAGAAATGGGATGTTAATGATATAGCCAAAGAAGTAAAGTTTCGCCTATGAATATAATGGCATGGTTAACAAAACATCAGTCATAATCAATAAAGAAGTGTATGAAAGACTGTGTAGATATTGTAAACAATGATGTGATATTGTAAATATGTAAGCTTTTTGTTTGTTTTATGAATAAAGATAACCCTAGTCTTTTTAATAATCATCATGGGATTTTTAAAATCCACTTGAACTACAACCAACTCAGGCAGATGAGACCTCAGTTTAACATCTCTTCCAAAGGATGGCATACTGAGATGTGCAGCACCATCTCATGTTGTACTGCAGTGCTAGCACTAGCTAATTGATCTAAGTAACTGGGATGGGACTAGAACCCATAGCTTTCTGATGTCCCAGCACCATAGGTGAATTTGTTACCTGATGATGTATTGACAGGTCATGATGTCAGATTAAATAACAGGTAATTGTTTCATGTCATTCAGGATCCTAGCATAAATAGCATTCCTGAAAATGAACCAGAAAACAGTAGTGGCCTCTTGGTAAGGTGCAAAAATGGTTTTGGAAGATTACAGCCAGAGGAATGTGTAAGCAGTCAAGATAGATAATGAGAGAATAGCCAGCACCAGCAAATGCAGAGGTGTTCTGTTTTAACTAAAGCAGGAGTGAAGATCATATGATCATAGGATCAAGGGAGGATACTAGGCTAATGACCATAGGGCCCTTACAAGCCTAGCCAAGTTTTACCCTTAGTTCCATGATCAGCACCTATCACCCGTGTCCAAGAAGGACAACGGTGGAACCCCTGATGTGAATGTATGGTTACCCATCCAATTGTCCAGATTGCATTTGAAGAGAGCCAATGAGGTGATCTGCTTGACATGAAACAGGAATCTGTTCCAAAGGTGTAGAAACCTCTGGGAGACAAATCTGTCCCTCCAGAAGGTTCTATTAATGTCACCTACCAGGTTAAGGCCTTTAGAGCAAGTAACACTTGCACCATTTGACTTATGGGTATGCAGCATTTCCAATATAGCATGGTTAAAGATTGCCTTATATGCAAGGCAGATGTCACTTCTGAGTGGTCTGTATGATACAGAAAAAAAGTGACAATTTTTCAGATGATCCTCATAGGACAGATGCTGAAGATCTTGAATTTTCCTTGTGAGAAACCTTTGCGGTTTCTCCATTTGCTGCAATGGCTTGGAAAGGTACATACCAACAGGGGCATTGTATTCAATTATTGGCCTGTTGAGGAAAGAGTACAGAGAGGTTATAAATATTTTTTTTTCTGCAGGCAATGCCTTTACTTATGAAAGGGATGATAATATATATATTTTTTGCAGGCCATGACTTCGATACCAGTCATTTGTTTGTGTAAGACCCTCTTGTAGAATGTTGACATTATTCGTAGATTTTGTGACTGCTCCCAGTTGGCAGTCATCAGCAAACTTTGTCAGCCACAGACTTCTAGTTTTGGCTTGCACTTCTGAGAAATAGATTCCAAACTGAAGAGGTCCCAGGACTGATTCCTATGGAACATCACTTGTTATAGGTCTACTGTTGGAGGTGGATTCCCTGTTTTGACTATATGGGTTCTATTAGTGAGCCAGTTGGTGACCCATCTAATGATATGTGGGTTGATATCTAGCTGGGTAACTTTGTCAGTTATGCCTGAGTGAGGAATAGTGTGAAAAGGCTTGATAAAACACAAAATCACATTCTAAAATTTGCACAACCTTTAATTAGACAGTTAAATCTCATCTGCAGAGTACCAAACTGAAAAAAAAGCAAAGGTACTGGTGAACCTTCAAACTATTAGTAGGGCAATTTATTTGATCTGACCATTGTCTCTCTAGCATATGATTGTGTCTCTTCAACATATGTTCATTCATTTCTTTGAGGCACTAGCTCATATTTGATTAATTCACTAATTTTACATGGAAGTATATTTCATCAGAATCACTAGGAGTAGATACAAGCATAGAGCAACTTATTCAAATTGGCAAAGATGCAAAGATGTATCCATGTATCTTTTGCATGACATACATGACAACATACAGACAAAAGGGTAGAAGGCCAGCTCTGTATGTAAGGAGTTTGGTAAGTATTTTTGACTTTCAATGACATGATTTCTCTGTTGGTGTTGAACCAGAATTAGTGTGGTAGGTTAAAGCTTTTTCCATTTCATGTTGCTTTAATTACTTGTTAAGTTCACCAGTTCATTTATAGTAATGTGCACTCAATCTGATTTTATTAAGTATTTACCACATTTGTTTCCAATATAACTTTTGCGTAGATCCTTCTGTTTAACTATTTTACTGTCATCTTCTCTTATGGATGTGTTTTGTTAGACATTTTTTGAATGTATCCTAATAACTTCAACTGTGCCATAAAACATCTGTGCAACAAAAGTTTAAGTTACCCTTTAATGGGAGTGTCCACTTCTAATTTCATTCCATGTTAAGGTATACATATACACATATACATATACATATTCATATACATATGCATATACATATGCATATACATATACATATACACAGGGGATTGGTTTTACATTCTTAAAAACTAATGAGCAAAGAATATTGGAGTCCATTTTGCAATTAGCTGAACACCTACAAGAAGGAGGGATGCGATTTTTAGTTAGTCTTGTAGTAATAATTTAATATTACTATTAGGTTTACATTGACATTTTGATATTTTACAGTCATTATGAATTTTATCTATTTTTATGAAACTTTAATTTTAAATAGTGCTGTTAAATGTGTGCTAGTTAAGCCTTTACCATTTGGAAAATGGCTTGTAACAGCAGCCTGCCTGACTAATTTTAATTGACCTTTGCTGTTTTCCTGAGAAAACCTAATCAAAGCTTAGTAAGATTTCTTCAACTAATGACTTTCTAGATCAGTCTGTTTTAATAAACTAAGTTTGTCTATACCACAGTTAACAGATGTGCCAATATTTCAGATTGTTTGCTGTATTTAAGTTTTTGCTTATTGACAGTTGTGTCAAAAATATTTCCTTGGCACTATAACATATAAAACAGATCAATACAGTTAACTTGGCTACACAATTATGAGCTCTCACAATATAATAACTGATAACAGCTATGTGCAAAACTTTTGTATCATGTTATTATAAATGTAAGTCAGTATATTTAATTAAAGATACAATTCAGCTAATAGTAGTAATAATAATAATAATACTAATAATATTAATATCAGTAATGCAGATAGATTTAGAAACAATAATATTACAAATTAATCCATTTGTTATTGGCAGACTTAAAAGAAATGTTTCCGCATATGTAAAACAGTAGACTCTAATCAGGCATTCTAACCTTCCCCTATATGATACAAGTGTTTCCATGAGGCTGACTATTTTCAAAGACATTTCTAAGCCTTTTAGTTATTTTGTAACTCTTAGATATTTTATTATGACATTCAAGAAATTTTTCATACTGATCTCAGTCAGGTAAGCCATTTGATGGGTATACAGAATATTATGAAATAAAGACCAACAAGTAATAATGCTAGACTTTCATTTTCAGCATTGACTTTTGTTTGCTAAGTGTTTTATGCTTTATAGATGAATTTCTTCAAACTCCTGCTTAGTATTGGTGAGGTCAAGGATACCAGCATGGGTTGGCATTTGGAATAACCCACTAAAACCTTTTTTGATACCTAAGGTTTTAAATGGCATGGGTGTCAGTTCTCCTATTATGATAAGTTTTGTTTTAATGTTCAGCCAGTGGTGTGACCAGTACTACTGTATGGTACAGAAACCTTGGCAATAAAGGCAGAGCAGAAGAAGAAGCTAGAGCTGATGGAAATAAAGTGCCTGAGAAGGGTGGTAGGATGCACACTGTGGGACAGACAAAGAAATGAGGACATAAGAGCAGAAGCCAAAGTAGCTCCAGTTGCAGAAAAGGTGAAATATAACAGATTATGGTGGTTCAGACATGCGCAGAAAAGCAGAAGAAGAAGATTCAGGACATGCAGGAAGGTGGCAAGAGGTAACAGGTGTCCAGCAAAGAGGTGGATGGATTGTGTGAAAGAAGACCTGTGACAGTCAAGAAGGCAGGAGTGTGGCATTGAATCGAGAGAGATGGTGACAGTTAACACGGTACTTTGACATCATGTAGAAAATGGGAAAAAAGGGGGCTGATGATGATGAGGTTGAGCTACTGACTGTTTTCCTTCAACATAAACCTACCTATATAGTCTATCACCTGCAATAAATACAATTATTTAGTAAGACAGCATGAGCTAGTTAGGATTTAATATATCTATTTACCCAGGATGATATGGATTTACTAGACTATGGTATAATAGTACCATGTGCATTAATAGCTCTTCAGCCTCTGTTCATAAAGCCATAGCTGTACCACATCTGTTATTCAGCAGTATTTTCAAAGTTCTAATATGTCTCATCCTATTATCCTATCAATTCTGGTCAGTTTTCTTGTAAAAGGCCAATTGCTGACAAAGACTATAGATGACCCAAAGCTTAACATTTAAAAAAGGCATCATGCTGGTGCACTTTCTTCTCCATTCCTCTTGTATTAACCCCAGTCTTTCAGCATTATCTGTCACCAACAGGTTGCTTCAAGTAAGGCTGACATAAAGAAGAAATCATGCATGACCTATTAATTATTGGTAGCAACTCAGTGCATCAGAAAGTTATTTCTAGGGTTCAATACAATTCTGCCTTGAACTTTAACAACATACCAGGGTTATTCTTCGAAAGAGTCAATACTTTGGATGACTCTTCCAACTTTTTCAAGTATTCTCATTGCAAGCTATATCTCAAAATGCTGGAAGCAGGCCCTATTGGTTCAAGTTCATAATGAAGCAGATAACACCCTGGTTTACAGCTACAGCTGATCAAATAATCTTACCACTTCAAGAGAAAAAATACTTTGAAGGTATTTTAACTACTTACCAGCACTGAGCCTAGAAATCTCTCACTAATTTATGATCATGACCAACTTGGGTTTGTAAATATATGCTATGACTTACCAAATTCGATTAATTTTATTCCAGCTTTACAGATGTCTTACATTTAGGTATTTAATTGGCTATGCCAAAGGTATATGACAACATCCCTTATTGTGATATTATGGAATATATTAAGTTACATAGATCCAGCTTCTTTGTCTTTATGTGGATAGCTATCTATCCAAGGGGAAATCACACTCTGTCTATATAAAAAATAAGTTTTTGTCCCAGACAAGTATGCTCTCTGGAGTGCCCCATTTGAATATTGTGGGTTGTGTTCTTATTTAAATTCTTTATGGTCTCTGTAACAAAAAAATACAATATATGATGGTCCATGTTTGCCACTGATGCAAAAATATGATCAGTTATTTCATGCTATTATGACCTCATATGACTTCCTGGATTTTCAATTATTCCTGTATCAGTTTAACTATGGTCACTTAAAAGTCAAATCTCTTTTAATATCAGGAATGCAACAGATGCTTTCTTAGCTGTCAGCACACATATACCTGAACTATTCAGCAAATTGTTAGTGATAGGGCCCTACACCTAGGCTGCCAACATTATTGTTTATTGCTGGTGATCATAAGACCTGATCACTGAACAGTATTGTTGTTATCCACTTGTCAGTTTGGAGGTTCTACAAGGGCAAAGACGAAAAATTAGTTGGATGCTTTATTTCCTGATTGTGTTACTCACAGTTAATATACATTAGACAAAGGGGGGCTTGTCGAGTGCAGAAGGCGTACTCCTCTGCATATATGTTTCCTCAAGTTTGTTTCATGTTTCTTATTTTATCATACTGGGAGATCTCTTTATTCAGTGTAATTATTGGAGGTTTTGGTGTGTGTCACTAGTTCATTTTAAAATTATTACCAAAGAATTTAATGTATATTATCCTCATATTGCTGGGCTTTGATGCATGAAGGCACAATTAGTTGAATAGTAAGCAGGTATCTTGTAACCTTATAAAGTTGTTGAGACATTTGTGGATGATAAATTTAATTTTTAATATAATATTAATTCATTTGTCAGGTAAAGGTTGTGTAATTTATTAAACATTTTCAATGTATTTCCTCTAGACAAACTGATTTTATGCCACCTGTATTTCAACATGAATTACAAAGTTCTGTTCTGTTCCACATTCAGTGTGCAGCAGAAATAAACAATCTAGAAAGAATTCACAGGCTTCTCACCAGGTACATTAATGGTATTATAAATGCTGGTTTCTTTGGATACATGACTGAAATGGCAGAAGTTGCATTTTGTTTTGTATAGGCTGAAAGAATGAACTATTAGCATTTAATACATCAATAAATATTGACATATGCAGATCCTTCTTGGGGTTAGCATTAAATCAACACCACCTTGAGATGAGAAACTGTGGTAAACCCATAACGTTAGAAGTAGTATTTGCACACATTAAGTCTAACATCTTTCCTTGGTTTCCTGACAGAATGTGGAATGCTGCCTCTGTCAGTAAAGAGATTTATGGATAAAATGAACAATGTAACTTGAAATTACATTGTAAACCTAAAACTCCTTGATAAAAGCTTTATGCACCCTCTTATTAATGCACAGAACCCCTGTTTTTCTTACATTATTCCTCTTTAACATTGTTGATTTAAGTTTTAGTAACTGATGTGACCCCCCCCCCAAAAAAAAAAAACATTTTCTTTAAAACAGGTCAGACCAGAACATTATACATAGGAGGTTACCTGCCTTTTAATCTCCAGTTGTATCAAGAAGCCCAGAATTTCTTCAGCCTGTTTATAAGGTGCTTGTGGGATTCAGTGCTGGTGCACATAGATAACACATATGGAAAACACGTCTGTAGATAGCTGTGCCAAGTTCTCTTAAAACTAAAGGTTTCTACTTGACATCATTATTTTGTTTTATTGTGCACATTTGGAGTCTTCTCTTACAGGATTTAACTGATTCATCAGCCTGCCTAGCAATTGGTAAGAGCGGATTTTTTTAATTTTCTTTTACTTTAGGGCTGAATTTTATACTGATACTTATCACTGTATCTTCTTTCAGAGCAGCTGGCTTGAAATAAATCTGCATATGCAGTAGCAGCAGTTGCATTTGGTCACTAACATATTTTTAGTAATCTTTTGCTTACTGTAGCCTGTTCCTTATTTAGGAAATAGTACTATTCCCTTGACATTTCCAGTTTATTTGGAAGATGCAGAAGAATCTATGTTTCTGAATGCCTAGTTCATTA